>NC_056731.1:1775222594-1775267594 GCF_019279795.1 Protopterus annectens
GGGCATGGTGGGGGGTCTGTAGCAAGCTACAATTTGGATTGCGGTCTTGCCCAGAGTTAGTTGCACTTGGATAATCTCGGATGCATTATGCTGTGCAACTAGCCTGGAGGTGTGGATATCCCTAATGAATATGGACACACCTCCACCTTTAGTGCTTCGGTCCAGGTTTTGTGACCGAAAGGTGTATTATGAATTATAGCCTGGTAATGCAAGGGAGCTTTGAACCAGGTCTCTGTCACTGCACAGATGTCGATGTTCTCCATTTTAAGGAGTGCCTCAAGTGAGTGCATTTTGAGGTTTAGACTTCTAGCATTGTGTAGCATTACCCTCAGATTTTGCTTGCTTGTACCTGTAACGGTGGTGAATTTGTCATTTGAACCTTGCCTAAAAAGGCACTATAGGGGTGGAAGGAGGTCCTTCTTATTTTTGTGCATTTTCAGGATTACAAATATACCATGTTTTTGGAAATTCTGCTTTGAGAAATTCATATAAGTATGAGCATAAAGAGCTGTTATGTAATAAAACTAGCAATTCTAAATCGGTACTGCAACAGGTAGCACATTTGCCTTTGATGCAGAAGGCTGTGGGTTTTATTCCCACACTATATAGATGGATTGCTGACATTGCAGTGCAGCATGGGGGTGGGGGGTGCTGCACTCCTATGTGTGTTGTCTTTTTGATTAAGATGTTAAACTAAGGCCCTATATGCCTGAGTTGATGGTAGCCTGGGTGGATGTGAAAGATCCCATGGCACCCATCAAAAAGAGTAGTTTTTTTATTGATAAACATCATAAATATAAATAAATAGATATATATATGTATATATATATATATATATATATATATATATATATATATATATATATGTATATATATATATATATATATATATATACATACATACAGTAATTATTTGCAAATTTACATTGTTTACAATTATTTACACGTTTCGCAGTATCATATAAAGATATAGTATCAGACTCTTCCTCCCTCCCCTTTTTCCACAACCAAAAACTTTTTTTTTTTTCAAATTTCTGCTAGAGTCCATTTCCTATTGAACTTAATTTCATTCAGTCTTTCAGACCATAATGTCCATGATACATAAAATATTTTGTCCAGTTTTCTCATATAATCCTTTTTCTCACCATAGTAACCAAGCTCAGTTATGTCCATGTTTATTTGATCAACGTTTGTAATACCCTTTAACATTTTATTTTTGCATAACTCTTCCCATAGTTTATTCACCCTCTCACAAAAAAGTACATGTTCCATAGTTTCATATTCACTACAACTATTATGTATTCTGTCTTGTTTTCTTTTGTAAGGAATATTTGCCTTAACAGGGAAATTACTTATTGACAGTCTCCATAGAAAATCAAAACAAGCAGAAACTTTGCAGTGTGAAAGGTGTGAAATTCACTCCTTGAACACGTTATGCACCTAATTCACTAATAAAAATTGAGCTGTAAAATTTGTACTACAAAATAATAAAATAATAGGCAGTCCATATTTGAGTTAAAAATGGAATATCCTTTACTGAAACACACAAGTAATCCTAGTTGAGTATAGTGAAAAGCATTAAAGACATTCATTTTATATATATATATATATATATATATATATATATATATATATATATATATATATATATATAAAATCAGGTTATTTGGAGCAAGGGAGTGGTTACAGAAGGTAGCACTGTTAAGAGAAATAAAAGCATTTTTGTGTAAAAACAAATATCAAACACTGTAAATATTTTACAGTGAAAATAACTGACATTTGTGGTATTTTTTGATACTTTTACTCATTTAAACTAAGTGCTTTCTTAATTAGATGCCACACTTGAACAGATCCCCAGGGCCTTAATGCTTTATTTTTAACATTTTCACTGTATTTCTACCTTAGCAATTATAGCTGTGGTTTTCAACCTACTTAGGTGTTCACTTGCAGATTTATACACATATTCATTAATATCATGATAAGGTTTTTACACACAAACCTGAAGTATTTATTAGACAAGAAAGCTATCTTTTTTAAAGTGTTAGAGTTTATAAGTTACTAATATTTATTCTTATAGATGTCTAGTGGTAAATCTTTTGGTTAGTTAATTAGTCATTTTGTTAGGGAGTTGGTTTAATAATTAATAAAGTTTGGATTAGTAGGTTAGCCTTAATAAGCTGTTCTTATTTAATTTATTTTAATTTGCCTCTAACTTTTTAGCTTCAGTTCTATGGTAGCACAATCTCAGTTTACACTGTGGTTTTAAGGAGGAGAGGGACTTGGTTAAAGGAATGTGTTTAATGTTTTTATTGCTCTTATTGTTCTTACAAGAGCCACCTTCTGTAACCACTCCCTTGCTCCAAATGATCTGATTATATACACGTAAGGAATGTCTTTAATGCTTTTCATTATACACAACTAGGCTCGCTTGTGTGTGTATTTCAATAAAGGATATTCCATTTTTAATTCAACTATGGACTACTTACTATTTTATTACTTTGTAGTACATATTTTACAGTTTGATTTTTATTAGTGAACTAGGTGCATAACATATTTCAAGGAATTAACTTCACACCCTCCACATTGCAAAGTTTCTGCTTGGTTTGTTTTTGACCCAGTATAGGTTGCCCACTGGGTTTTCTGAGACTTCAAGGGATACCATAGATTTTTCTTTCTCCATAGAAAATCCTTACATTCATGCATGCCTTTATACCATTTGTATATCATTATTACTGCTTTCTTTTTGTTCATGTCTAAATGTTTCCAAAAATCAGTCATACATGTTCTCATAATATTTGTGCATCAGTCTTTCCTACTTTTTTTCAGTTTCATTCACATTTAGTTTCCACAGTGTAATTTTATTTTGATACTCCTTTGCCTCTTCATTCATCACAGCTTTAAGCCTTTGATTTCCATTTTTTCCCAGAAACCTTTATATTTATAATATATAATACTGTCTGTTAAATTCTTATTTACAGTCAAATAAGCTTTCATAGCCTTGTATAAATTCGAAGACGCTGCATGTACTACTGGATTAATTAAACCTAATCCTCCTTGCTCTTCCTTCATGTATAAAATTCCCCTCTTAACTGGGTCCAGTCTCAAGGAAAATAGACATTAATTCTTTCTCATATTTTGTTGGCAACATATAGGTGTTAGCTCTATATGCTGTTTTTCCTAATAAGATATAATTTATTAATGTACTTTCTTCCTATATGCTAATCTATATGTTTCCAAAATATATTTCTTTAATTTCTTAGAACACCTTTTTCCATTGCTTATTCTTATATTCATCTAATCCAAATACTATTCCTAATATTTCTATAGATTTTTCATTACATTTTATAATTGCTACATTTTCTTCACATCCAAAACCTGTACTTTTTCTTAATTTATGCATAAACCTATCTTTTTTAATAAAATGTTTAACTCATTTGTTTCTTCGAATCCATTATTTATTTTTAGTGATTAATACAATATCATCTGCGTATGTGCACAGTACAGGCAAATGTATGTCTTCTGTCAATTTATATCCTACAAAATCTGGCTTTTTATTAATTTTATTGACTATAGCATTCATGACTAAAGAAAACATAATGCTGCTAGCTGGACATCCCTATCTTATTCCACATTCTGTGTTTATTTTTTCAGTTATCCATCCATTTACATTTATCCTAACCTTATTCTTTTTATAAACTGATTTATTATCTTGTATCATTTTCTTATTTATATTATAAGCTTCTCAAATTTCTCATAGAGTCTTATTGTATTTTGTCAAATGCCTTACTTAAATCTTCTATCATGATCTTTGCTTCCACCTTCTTGTTTATCATATCATCTGTTACTTCTTTTATAATCCATAATAAGTCTTGACTTCCTTCTCCCTTTTTACCAAATATTGTTTGATCAAGTAACTTATCCATTTTATTTGTTAACCTCTTAGTTATTGTTCTCATCAGTATTTTATAATCAGTATTATTTAAAACTATTGGTCTCCAATTCCTTATATCCTCTTTTTCACCTTTTTTCCATATGAGTATTGCTACTCCTGTGCATATTTTTTCATCCGTTATTCCCAACTCTAACCATTCATTCAGTACCTCTAAAAATATTACTTTTTGCCATATTTCTATTTCATTATACATATGGTATTCAATGCCATCTTACCCTATTATAATAGTTACTTTAATGTCTTTTAATACATCATTTAACTCTTTCAGATTTATCTTTTGTTCCAAACTTTCATTACCTTCTTTAATTTATTAACTTCATAGTTCTCATTTTTAATACTTTTTCTTCATAAATGATTGTTTTAAATATTCTTCCATCTTGTGTTATTTCTTTCCTTCTTTATTATTTAACTTTCTTATTTTCTTTCAACTTACTTAAATAGGGTGCTAATTCTTCTTTTCCTTGTAAGCAATATTGTTGTTTATATAATAAATTCTGTATCCTTTCTTGATTCATTTCATGCAATTCTTTCCCTTTTTCATACAAAGTTCTTTCTTTTATAAATTCGCTAAACATAACTTTGCTTTGTGTTTTATATTTTTCTTTCTTTTTTCTCGTATTCTCTGTTGATTCTAAGAAATGTTTTTATATTTTTCTTTAAAATATATCCACCAACTTGTCCAATTACAATCTCATATTTATATGATGTTTCCATAACTTAACCATTTATTTTCTGTCTTCTTGCTTTAATTCTTTTTCATTTATTCTTTTAATTCCTTTTCCTATTTTTATATACTCTTCTTTTTCATCTATTTTTATCCATATCACTGTATGATCTGAAAATCCTGTATGTTTTATCATTTCTTTATTATTTTTAAACTGTCTGATATAAAAATATAATCAATTTTTATTTCACTTCTTCTGTAAGTCCAATGTATATTGTCTCAAATGTGTGTATGTGTGTGTGTGTGTATATATCTATATATATATATATATATATATATATATATATATATATATGCACATTGTGTCATATATATATATATATATATATATATATATATATATATATATATATATAATTTACCACATTTCATTATTCATTTATTACTTTAATATCACTATATACTCTTATCTGTTCTTAAGTTGCAATTAAAATCTTCTATTATTATATCCATGTTAGCACAGATATAATTCAAAATCTTTTTAAACAGTGTCTCACTTTCTTTCCTTATAACACATGCATATATAGCAATAATTCTATAGACAGTTCTATTCCACCTTAATACTGTAGGACGTCCTGATTCAATAATGGGTAACATCTAATATCTTAATGTTGTTTTTGACACATATCTATTGACAAGTCCCTGTTCAGAGAGAGGGTGGTAGAGACAAAGTATACGATCAAGAATACCCTCCCCTTAGGAGGTCAGACAGATTATAGATTAAGAACTATAGGAACAAAAACATTTTTTTAGGACCAACGGGAGGGGGAAGGACGAACAATTACAGGAACCAATATCAATGAAGGAAGAACCGTTACCAGTAGACCCAACTACTTTGGGTACCCCACAAGTGGTAGAGAGGGAAGAGATTACTACTTTCCATGAGGGCCTTCTCCACGCATACAAGGGGTTTAACATTTTTAATTACGCGGGTACTGAATAAGTAAAGACTTTTTTCTTTTATTAATGAAAGGAATAAAATTTGTACCCTCTAGGAAGGAAGATGTTAGAACCACATTAACAGAACTCAATCTTTATGCTAGAAAAATGAATTTGAAGTTCCTGTTTAAGGACCACCCTACCTGTGGAGGAAGGGATATGTTAAAAAAGAGAAGTTGTTACAATCCACCACTACATCCCCTCATTGATACATTCGAAAAGATATGTTCCCAAGAAATACATCAAGTATTGCAGCAACATAGACCCAAACAATTCAACCTGATTAGAAAAGAGAATGACTTACTAAAAGAAACTAGGTGTAACCCCAGTTTGAGATTTATGAAACCGGACAAAGGTGGGGGGATGGTTATAGTTAATACTGACGACTACAATAACAGGATTTTTGGTATGTTACCAGATGAAAACAAGTACTAGTGTGTTTCAAGACATGAAATAAATATTTCATACAGGAAAATTAGATTACTACTTGAGGACTCCTTGTTTCAAGGAGTTATTAATGAGGAGACTTTTCATTTTTTGAACAATGAAAATCCAATTATTCCTGTAGCCTTCAGGATACTGAAGACTCATAAAAACATTTTAGAACCCTCATACCAGCTCATAATCTCTTGTCAGAACATTATTACATATTCACTGGGAGTGTTTGTTGATCGGGTAGTCAAGAAGGCTTTAACCCCTACTGAATATCTACTATTAGATTTGTGGGATTTTTTGGGTAGGATAAAGAATGAACATTACAGTATGGAGGTTAACTTTTCAACTATAGATGTTGTGGACGTATTCACATCAGTACCACATGATAGGGGACTGGAATTTTTCCACAAAGTATTGGTTGAAAAAAAGAAAACCTGAGTAATACTTTAGTTAACTTTATTATGGAACTTATGGAAGTTATTCTAAAGAACAACTTTTTCAGTTTTGGTGGTGAGTTCTTCCGCCAGATTAATGGGGTGGCAATGGGTAACAGTTGCACCCCACTATTTGCTAACTTAGTAATGTGCCATTGGGAAAACATGTTTATTATAAATAGTCCTTTCAAGGACTCTTGGGTGTTGTACCCGAGGTTCTTGGATGACCTCTTTATTGTTTGGAATGTGGGAGATATGCACAGCAACTTGTTAAATTTCATCAGTGGGATTTGTGATTATTTCAAGTTTACAGGTAACAGTGGCAATTCTACCATCAACTATTTGGATGTTCAGCTTTGGAAAGATTTAAGTCAAAGTTGTTTCCAATTGTGTGTGTTCCGTAAACCCACTTTTTCAAATGATTATTTAGAGTTTCGGAGTAGCCACCCTTTTTTGTAAAAAGGAATATAGTAAAAGGCCAGATGGTTCGGGTAGTTAGAATGTTTTCTAACCTTGAATTGGTAAAATCTGAGATGGACCAACTGACTAGTATGTTTGTGGGGAGGGGATACCCGTTGGACTTTGTTAAAGGTATTAGTGAACAAGTTACCAATCTATGGAGCCTGAGGTACAAACCACAACTTGGTGTTAAACAGGACAAGGTGGTTGGACTAAACTACCCCCAAACTACTGATTTTTCACATTCCATGGTACTAACACACTGGGAAACTTCGTGTGTAGTTAGAAATATTATTAAAAAGAACTGGATACTGTTCAGAAGTAACCAGGATTTGATGGCAGCTGTAGGTGAAGAACCAACTTTCTCCTACAGAACCAGTAGAAACTTAAAAACCTTATTGGAATACCCAGTTGTGGGTAAAAACATGACAACGAAGGGAACTGTAAAATGTGGGGCGTGCGACTACTGTAAATACATTATTGCTACGCCAACAGTCAGTCTAGGTTCCAACAACATAGAAGTGAGAATAGCGACAGGATCCTGTACTACCAATGGAATAGTTTGTCGCTGTTTGTCAGCTTTGCTGTCATTTCTATGTAGGTAAAATGGAAAGGAGGTTGCGGAGGAGAATTTACGAACACCTATATAACATTTCGAAGATTGTTGAGAACAGTGTACTATTCAGACACATAAAAGGAAACCCAGACCATTTTTTTCTATTTGGTATTTTAGAAGTGGTTAGTAAACACAGTAGAGGGGGTGACTGGACTAACAAACTGTTAAGGGCTGAAATGAGATGGCAACTTAAATTGAATGCCACTGTTGCCCCTGGAATTAATGATCACATCTGTATCAGACCTGAGTTAAAATATAGGACAACCAAACTTTAACAGGTATTATATTAACTTGGTATTATTTTACATTACATGTTGTATTAATTTTTATAATCAATTTTTAATTTTTGTAGTGGTTGGACCGAACAATATTAGTCTATAACCTCATCGGTTATGTATTTATATATTTTTATTTACGTTATTTTTTGATAAGTAAGTTTAATGTGTTTGTGCAGCAGGTAAGGGTGATAAAGGATAATGAGGGAAACATACTCACTAGCGAGGAGAATGTGTTGAACAGATGGAAGGAGTACTTTGAGGGGCTGATGAATGAAGAGAATGAGAGAGGGAGAAGGCTGGATGATGTGGGGATAGTGAATCAGGAAGGGCAGTGGATTAGCAAGGCGGAAGTAAGGATAGCTATGAAGAGGATAAAGAATGGAAAGGCTGTTGGTCCAGATGACATACCTGTGGAAGCTTGGAGGTGTTTAGGAGAAATGGCTGTGGAATTTTTAACCAGATTATTTAATGAAATCTTGGAAAGTGAGAGGATGCCTGAGGAGTGGAGAAAAAGTGTTTTGGTACTGATTTTGTAAGAATAAGGGTGATGTGCAGAGCTGTAGTAACTACAGAGGGATAAAACTGATTAGTCGCAGCATGAAATTATGGGAAAGGGTAGTGGAAGCTAGGTTAAGAAGGGAGGTGATAATTAGTGATCAGCAGTATGGTTTCATGCCAGGAAAGAGCACTACAGATGCGATGTTTGCTCTGAGAGTGTTGATGGAGAAGTACAGAGAAGGTCAGAAGGAGTTGCATTGTATCTTTGTGGACTTAGAGAAAGCATATGACAGGGTACCTAGAGAGGAGTTGTGGTATTGTATGAGGAAGTCAGGAGTGTCAGAGAAGTATGTAAGAATGGTACAGGATATATACAAGGGTAGTGTGACAGCAGTGAGATCTGCAGTGGGAGTGACAAATGTGTTTAAGGTGGAGGTGGGATTACATCAAGGATCAGCTCTGACCCCTTTCGTATTTGCACTGGTGATGGACAGATTGACAGACGAGATCTGACAGGAGTCCCAGTGGACTATGATGTTTGCAGATGACATTGTGATATATAGTGAGAGTAGGGAACAAGTTGAGAAGACTCTGGAGAGGTGGAGATATGCTCTAGAGAGGAGAGGAATGAAGGTCAGCCGGACTAAGATGGAATATATGTGTGTGAATGAAAGGGAGGATAGAGGAATGTAGATGCAGGGAGTAGAGGTGGCGAAGGTGGATGAGTTTAAATACTTGGGATCAACAGTTCAGAGTAATGGCAAGTGTGGAAGAGAGGTGAAGAAGAGAGTACAGGCAGGGTAGAGTGGGTGGAGAAGAGTGTCAGGAGTGATTTGTGATAATACGAGTACCAGTAAGAGTGAAAGGGAAGGTCTAGAAAAGGGTAGTGAGACCAGCCATGTTATATGGGTTGGAGACAGTGGCACTGACAAAAAGGCAGGAGTCAGTGCTGGATGTGGCAGAGTTAAAGATGCTAAGATTTGCACTGGGTGTGACAAGGGTAGACAGGATTAGGAATAAGTATATAAGAGGGTCAGCCCAGGATGGACAGTTTGGGGACAAAGCCAGAGAGGCGAGATCACATTGGTTTGGACATGTGCTGAGGAGGGATGCTGGGTATATTGGGAAAAGGATGCTAAGGATGAAGCTGCCAGGTAAGAGGATAAGAGGAAGGCCTAAGATAAGGTTTATGGATGTGGTTAGAGAGGACATGCAGGTGGTTAGTGTGACAGAGCAAGATGCAGAGGACAGGAAGAAATGGAAACAGGTGATCCGCTGTGGCGACCCCTAATCGGGGAAAGCCGAAAGAAGAAGAAGAAGATTCCTGTTTTTTTATTACTGAGTACTGGAACTCTAAAAATTAATTGATTGAGTCAATTGGGGATGAAATTTTACATAAAAGGGTTGTGTAATTAACTTTTATTTAGCTCTGATGAAGTCTTATGACGAAAGAGATTGACACTTTTTCTCTGTTTAAGGATTTACTTTTGATGGTACAATTGTTGATACTGTTCTTGCAAAGGACTGTTTTTCTCTGTTTTTGCACTGTTTAAGGATTCTCTCCTGATTGTACATCTGCTGACATTGTTCATGTTAAGATTAAAGCCTAGGTTTATAACCTTGTTCCAGGTCTTTGGCTTCCATGAGTGGTTGATCTGACATTATTTATAATCAGTATTATTTAAAACTATTGGTCTCCAATTCTTTATATCCTCTATTTCACCTTTTTTTCCATATGAGTATTGTTACTATGCATATTTCTTCATCCATTATTCCCAACTATAACCATTCATTCAGTACCTCTAAAAATATTATTTTTGCCATATTTCCATTTCATTATACATATGGTATTCAGTACCATCTAACCCTATTATAGTATTTATTTTAATGTCTTTTAATACATAATTTAACTCTTTCAGATTTATCTTTTATTCCAAACTGTCATTATCTTCTTTAATTTATTAACTTCATAGTTCTGATTTTTAATTGTTTTTCTTCATAAATGATTGTTTTTAAATATTCTTTAATAAGTCCACATTTGCCTTCTTGTGTTATTTCTTTCCTTCTTTATTATTTAGCATCATTATTATTTTCTTTCATCAACTTACTTAAATAGGGCGCTAATTCCTCTTTTCCTTGTAAGCAATATTGTTCTATATATAATTTATTCTGTAACCTTGCTTGATTCATTTCATGTAATTCTTTCCCTTTTTCATACAAAGTTCTTTCTTTTATAAATTCGCTAAACATAACTTGGCTTAGTGTTTTATATTTTTCTTTCTTTTTTCTCGTATTCTCTGTTGATTCTAAGAAATGCTTTTTATATATTTTTTTAAATATATCCACCAATTTGTCCAATTACAATCTCATATTTATATGATGTTTCCATAAATAACAATTTATTTTCTGTCTTCATGCTTTAATTCTTTTTCATTCATTTTTTTAATTCCTTTTCCTTTTTTTATATACTCTTCTTTTTCATCTATTTTTATCCATATCACTGTATGATCTGAAAATCATGTATGTTTTATTATTTCTGTATTACTTTTAAACTGTCTGATATAAAAATATAATCAATTTCAGTTTTTACTTCACTTCTTCTGTAAGTCCAGTATCGTCTCAAATATGTATATATATATATATATATATATATATATATATATATAATTTACCACATTTCATTATTCATTTATTACTTTAATATCACTATATCCTCTTATCTGTTCTTAAGTTGCAATTAAAATCTGCTATTGTTATATCCATGTTAGCACAGATATAATTCAAAATCTTTTTAAACAGCGTCTCACTTTCTTTCCTTATAACATATGCATATATAGCAATAATTCTATAGACAGTTCTATTCCACCTTGCATCTAATACTGTAGGATGTCCTGATTCAATAATGGTAACATCTAATATCTTAATGTTGTTTTTGACACATATCTCAGAACAAGTATCTGTTCCCATATTCCAAATGATAGGCTCATCCCATAGCTTTTCAGTTTGCTTCCTTTTTCTGTTAATAATCTAATATTCTCTAATACAATAATATGAGTGTCTACTTGCTTACAACATTCTAAGATTCCTATTCTTCTCTTAACATTTTTCATACTACCAACATTTAAAGCAAAGCTCTTCATCCTTTAAACAGAGGTTAAGATGTCATGCTTCTCATCCTTTATCTTTTTTGTTTTCTTTTGTAACAATACATTTAAACTTTTCTTTTCCTTTTTTCACTCTTTTCCCTATGGAATTTTCTTTCTCTTTACTGTTTGCCAATTCATATTTTTTTTTGCTTGTATCAGTAGACCCCTCTTCTTTTTCTTTTCTTTCTCCCCTTCTAATATGTTTATTTCTATATTTTGTGTCTCAGTCTACCCTTCTTGTTCTTTCCCTTTATTTTTTCATGCTTAACATTTTGTACAGATTTTTTATCCATATTATGCATAATATACACATTTCTTCACACTCTAACCATGGATGTCCAGTGTTACCACATTTCCTGCATTTTAAATCATATTTTTGTATCATACCAGTTTTGCCACATATAAATATTTTATTTTATCACATTCACTAATTAAATGATCAGTTTTTCCACAGAAAAAAACAGGTTTTAGGCTGCCCCGTTTTTCAAAAAAACTCTGTTATTAATAACATTAATTACACTGGGAATATGTATCACATTATCATTTTCCATCTTTCATATAATCCCACTTTTCCATCCTCCAGCCGATAAGCCTCTTTCATCGTAAATTTTCATAGTGTCTATAACCTCTTTACAAAAGTATGGTAAATGTTCTTTTAATTCTTTAGCTTCAACTTCAGTTCTGAATTGAACTGTAACTTTTTTTGTCTCTCTCTATAGAAGGATTGTACCAGAAAACCTGACCATGGATTTTCATTCTTTTTTTGTTCATATTTTACTATAAAATTTTCCATGGCCTGCCCAGTTTCAAATATGTCACAAAATGTCTCTTTACTGTTAAAGCGAATAAATGCTCTTTCCTCTGTTGCAGTTATGCCCAATGGTGCAATCACTGAATCCCATACTTCATACCTGTCTAATCCTTTTTTCTTTTTTGCTGTTTACTCATAGTGTAAACTGTATCTTTATCTCCTTCACCTCCTTGACTTTTCTTTCTCTCTCCTTCACTGTCTGTGCATACACTTTTTTTATTTACTGCTTTCTCTCCATTTTCCTGCTGTATTTTGTCCATGTATTTATCAGGCTTTGGATGGTAATTCATTACTGAAACTAAGCAGAAATTCCTTAAGATTCCAAGAGCAGGATAAGTTATTTCTTACACTTATTTCATTGAATTGCACTTCTGAAATGCTTATAAATGTGCTATACAGTTAAGCTACTACATTTTGCACTGTCCGCGGTGGTGCTGCTGTGGTAGCGTTGTCGCCTCACAGTAAGACGCTGACTGGTTCGACTCTCAGCTAGAGCGTCTTCTGCGTGGAGACATGCGTGAATGGGTGTACCTTCATTGAAGGTTGTGCATTAGGGCTGGCAACTCAGCACATAAAAATCAACTGCCAATCATTAGTGGACCAGAGTTCCGCTGTGGCGACCCCTAACCGGGAAAAGCCAAAAGAGACAACAACATAAAGCTTTTTTTTGCTGTTTCACTGCATTTATGTACTGTTTATACTGTTCTGACTGTATTTTTCATTGCTTGATACTGTTTCATTACTCTAATTGCATGTTTACTGAATTATTTGACTGTAAACTGCTTTTTCCTACTGAGAGTTGTATTTTCTGTTTGTTAATGCTCTATCCGTGCTTTTCTGTGCATTTTTGATTTTTTTGAGGTTTCTGTGTTTTAGTCTAGTCTGTTTGCAGTTAAAAGCATTCTCTAGTCTGCTTGCTCCTTGATCTGTTTAAATCTTTCATTTAGTGGCTACAGCTAGGAGCTGTAATAGTTTCCCACCTGCCCTCCCTATTGTTGTGGTGTTCTTATACTTGGTGTCTTTGCAGTTGCCCACCCGTACTCTATAAATGATCTGTCACACTCCTCTCAGTCTACTGTCATTAGTTCACTCAATCTAATAGAGGACATTTGTGAAGGCCAACCCACTCAGATTCTTAACCTTGAATTAACATCTGTTCCAGCTTTCGTCATTTCCACTTTACTGCAAAAAAATTCCTTTCCGGTAACAGGTCTAGTCCAAATACAGATTTGCTGTATCCAGGACTGTTTGTAAGCTCCTGAGCCCCCCCCCCCCGCTTAACTAGGGTTAAACTATTCCTGGCGCCATCAAGTCTGCTCTTCAAATTTTTCCCTTGCAACTAGCCAGCTTTTTAGATTTAGCACTCAAATCCGTTTCTTTGAGCTCAGCACTTGTTCAGAACTTGTTGTAAGCACTAAATAAGCTACATATTATACAGCACTCAACTTTCCTCACTTGTCTAGAGGAAAACAGTACTTAATAAATAAGCACCTATCCAGGCATGTCTAAAGGTCAGCTCCTGGTGTTTTCTCCTATCTACCTGATGTATCTGGGCATCTTGGGGCAATGCAGCAATTGCCTCATGTACACAGACAACCCTGTCCTCCTACCACTCAACACTACAACCTGTGAGAGATGCACTTATATAGCCAAACTGGAAGCCAAGCTCTCTTCACCGAAGACTGGACTAGACAATTAAGAGGAGAAGGTAAACACTTACACCACACCACACTCATCACATAGTCCCTCAAAACCTACACCACCAAAACACACACATAGAAGCACAAAACACATGCCTACATTCATGGAGGCTCTCAATAAAAATCTGCCCAAACAACCAAGACCTCCAAAGCAGAAATGCAAGAAACCTCCACCCCCCCCCCAACACAACCCAAATGACACATAGCCCACAAACTCAGTGTGCCACTCAGCTACAGCCCATAAGGCATAACGTACCCAACATTGTAGTCATAGGTGACTCTATAGTCACGCACACTGATGTTCCACTCACCAGGCTAAACAAGGAGAAAGTTACTGTCAGCTGCCTGTTGGGTGCCAGGATCCGCCACATAACCCATGCACTCAGTTCACTCCACAACAAGTAGAAATATGACTCTGTCATTGTCTATGTTGGTGTGAATGACCTAAGACGTACCTCCCTGGACTACATGAAAAGAGACATGGAGGAGCTCTCCTATCTTTAGCCAGGCAGGTATGATCTTAGCCCTGAGTAGCATCCTACCATCACCCAGAATGATACCACAGTACAAGGACAAAATGATTTACTTCAACAACTGGCTAGGCTTCTGGTGTCATTCTAAGGGAATCCAGTATCTGTCTGCCTGGGATGACATGATCGACAGACCACGATGCTTTGCCAGAGATGGCCTGCACCTGTCGCCCTTGGGATTCCGGATACTGGCAAAGGCTCTTGCCACCCCTGTAGTGCCTTTTTTATACAAGGTTCAAATGACAAATTCACCACCATAACAGGTACAAGCAAGCAAAATCTGAGGGTAATGCTACTCAATGCTTAAGTCTAAACCTCAAAATACACTCACTCGAGGCACTCTTTAAAATGGAGGACGTTGACATCTTTGCAGCGACAGAGGCCTGGTTCAAAGCTCCAGAGAGCACCCCTGCATTACCAGGCTATAATTCATACCACACCTTTTGGCCACCTAACTCGGACTGAAACACTAAAGGCGGAGGCATGACCATATTCATTAAGGATATCCACACCTCCAAGCAAGTTGCTCAGCATAATGCATCCGAGATTATCCAAGTTCAACTAACTCTGGGCAAGACCGCAATTCAGATTGTAGCTTGCTACAGATCCCCCACCATGCCCCAGGATTCCCACTCCTCTTTTCTTGATACACTGGAAAATATTAGGGTACAACCCAGCACCCTAATAATGGGTGATTTCAACTACCCCACCATTAACTGGGAAAACTACTCATGTGCCAACTTTTTTTGCTCAATATTGCCTGTATTGTCTCATATTGGTGATAACCTGAAAGAATTGGCCTTTATCCTAGGGTGTTGTGAAACCTTCTGAATTGATGAGTCAGAAGTTTCATTCAAGTGTTCATCTTCAACAACTAAATAATTCTCCAGTGGTATTTTGAACCTTTTAACTTCTTGTGTTGATTCCATTGCCATCTCTTCATCTGATTTTACATAATATGTGGAAAATTTGAAAAAAATGTATTTTTTGTAATAGAGTAAGTGGAAGAAAGAAAAAAGAGAGGTAGTGCTTTAAACAGCATATTAGAAAAGAAAAAATTGATTTGGCATATTTAGATTTGATGTTGCCCCCCTGCGTTCTGAATGAGATCATTCATATCAATGTCTTTTAAGGTTAGAGTTGAAAATAATTGCTTTTTTGTGAGTGTAGGTAGGGCTAAGTTGTAGTTTGACATTGAAGTATGTATGATAAAATTAGTTCTGAAGATGTCTATTTGTAAACAAAGACAAACACGCCAAATAAGTTTTTTATTCCGTATAATCATGAAGAGCATAGCTTTTTTGTTGCCATGGTAACAATGTCAACAAACTTTACTGATATGATTATAACATGCTAATTTTAGCATGTTAAAGTTTTGTGTTATTACCATGGTAACAGATTGCTTTGGGAAAACTACTCCTGTACCAACTCCTTCGCTCAACGCTTTCTGGAATTCATAAATCCCAATGCCCTGGATCAACTTATCCACACCCCCACCAGGGGCAACAATATCCTAGACCTAGTCATTACCAACATGACTGAGGTGTTTCACACCTGAAGTCAACTCCTTGTGTCAGATCCGACCATAACCTAATCACCCTAGATATCCACATCACGCCCCCACTCCCCATTAAGGAAGTCATGGTAAACAATTTCTCCAAAGCCAACTTTATGCTTCTTATGACAGAAGTGGCGAACTTCATGACACCCATGCAGATGAACAATACAGTTACAACTGCTGAATCCTACACAGATCCACTCTATAAGTACTTACACAAGTGCATGGATCGTGCTATCCCAAACAGAACCAAGATGCTATCCTCCAAAAAAAGGAAGCCAATATGGTGGTCCCCTGCCATAAACAAACTGTACAGCAGAAGGAAGAAACTGTTGCAAAAGAGTAAAATCCCATGAGTGGTGGAGGTCCCTGGTCAGCCTCAGTAAGAAGCTGAGATCCCTGATAAGATCCTCCAAAGCTAGCTACAAAAACAAAATCGCCACTGATTCTAGGGACAACCACAAAGCATTCTATAAGCTATGTCAAGAATCTCAATGGCAACACCTAGATCTGCTCTGAGTTACAACACAACGGCATAAAAATTACAGAACCAACTGATACTGCCAACGTCCTGGCAGATAGGTTCATTGTTAACTTTAGCCCCCTCTCACCCCCTAAAGGGCCTGTAATCACAACTACGCAGGTAAAAGCTGTATTCTCTAAAGCCAAAAACACAGCATCCATGGGAGCGGACAACATCCCAGGCTGCGTTTTACACAAACTTCAGAACTAACTGGCTCCCCACCTAAGCACCATGTTCAATCATAGTCTCACATCAGGGTTTGTGCCCACTGAATGCCACACAGCAACAGTTATCCCACTCCACAAAGGGGGAGCCACCACCGATCCCACCAACTATCGCCCTATTAGCCTGACGAGCCTGGTCTGTAAGGCCATGGAACGTATCATCATGGAACTCGTAAACAAAGGCATTGGTAACCTCCAAACTCTAGACCCAACCCAGTTCGGGTTTGTAAAAGGCAGATCGTGCCTCCTGAACCTTATTGACTTCTTTGAGACAGTTAGCAAAGCTGTAGACGAGGGTAAGGTGGTTCATGCAGCCTATCTTGACCTCGCCAAAGCTTTCAACACCATCCCCCATTCTGGAATTGTAGCTAAACTCACTAAACTATATATAAATCCCTACATCACAAGATGGGTTGCCAGTTGGCTCACTGACAAGAACCCACACTGTAAAAGTTTGTTTGTGTCTTTCGGCTTTTCCCGGTTAGGGTTCGCCACAGTTGAACTCCGTTCTGCTAATGATTGGTAGTTGATTTTTACGTGCCGAGTTACCAGCCCTGACGCACAACCTTCAACGAAGGTATGCCCATTCATGCACGTCTCCACGCAGAAGACCCCCTAGCTGAGAATCGAACCGGACAGCGTCTTACTGTGAGGCGAAGTTGCAGACTCCAAATTTGACTTCAAACCAGGGACAAGTGGAGTACCACAGGGTTCAGTCCTGGGACCGCTCCTGTTTGGTATCTACTTCTCTGAAGTACAGGCTAACACAGAAGGCCTTTGGCTAATGAAGTTCACAGTTGACTGCAAACTAGGAGACATAGTTGAGTCCCCAAATGATGTGGACATCCTGCAGAAGGGCCTCACTAAGACAGATGCCTGGTGTTAGAGCCATGGCCTCAAGCTCAGTGCCAAAAAGTGCATTGTCATCCCCTTTGGTAAAAACTCTGTACCCGTGAAGTACCACATAGGCGGCAGTCTACTAAATGCCAAATGTGTGATGAGACCTGGGGACCCAGGTGGACAGTAGTCTCCCCTTTGATAATCACATCGCCACAGTAGTCAGGAAATCCTTCTATGTGGTACACCTCATCACAAAAAGGTTCTCATCTACGAAAAAAGAGGTCATTGTTCCCCTCTACTTGACACTCATTAGACCCATTATAGAGTACAACGCCCATTTTGGAATCTACCTCACAAGACATCTGCAGCAGCTGGAAAGGCCACAGAAGTACCTCACAAAGAGGATTACTGGCCTCAAACAGATGCCCTACAATGACCGTCTCAAAAAGCTCCAGCTCTACTCCATAGCATATCGCCTACTCCGAGGTGATCTCTGCTTAACATATAAAGCTATGTCAAACCCAGAGCTGTTGGACATGCTACACCTAAAGAAATCCCAATCCCTCCAAGCTACATGCTCTAGGGACCTAAACCTTGTCACCACAATAAACAGAACATGCGAGAGGGATAGATTCCTGTCCCAGAGACTTCCCATACTCTGGAACAAGCTACCCATCTATGTCATTCAAAGTTCCTCATTAGCACTCTTCAAGAAAAATCTTGATAAGTGGATGGGAAATAGGGACTACACCTCGGGGATCACTTCTTTGGCTCTGCTCGACAGGGGCACAGGAAAATAACTTTCTTAGATGGCGTAAGCCAGGGAACTTTGTTGTCTAGGCTTACTTAGGCTGACAGCCTAGTACCTACCTATGAACCTTCAAGAAGCTTTACTGATATGATTATAACATACTAATTTTATCATGTTAAAGTTTTGCGTGTTGTTACCATGGTAACAGGTTGCTTTGTTGTCTGTTAAGGTGGTGAGCTGCATTACATGAGTTGTTTAGTTTACTAATATTTTACCTGTCATTTAGCTGAAGACCAGTCTTCCAGGCATATACACTGATGTTTACTTTGTGATTTCTTTTGTTTCATAGCTCCAGTGAGAGGCAGGTCTTGAGTCAGGAAGATCTCTTTTTTTATCACTGTGTTAGCTGCCTCTTTCACAACATTTAGTCAGTCCTTTTATTGTTTGACTGTTTATCTCTGTGTCTGTTTAATGGAACAGAACATGTTCTCAGATTCTGCCAGATATCTTCTTCTGGAGGGTTCAACATATTCAAAATAATTTACCTAAGTGTTACACTTTATAACATCATTCTGTTCATTTGCTGTGTTTAGTTCAGCCATTTCAAAAGTCCTTCTCATAATGTTTGTTAAATTGTCACTATTTGTCTTAATACTTAAAAATGTCTTCATTCTGAAAATGCATAGCATCATGTGAAGATATTGTTCTATGTAAACTATAAAAGGTCAATACTATAACTTAAGTAAACTTCAGAACTCGATAAAACAATATGTTATAGGTTGGCTGCTGATGTGATTTAACGATGCTCCTATTTAAAATGTATGTACTGTTAATTTTTCTATAGCACTGAGGAAGGGTATTTGACCTGAAAGCTTTGCAATAAATTTGTTTATTGTTTGACGTGGTTTGTTGTTTTATCGAGTTCTGAAGTTTACCTGAGTTATAGTATTGACCTTTTATAGTTTACAAGTTAAATTGTGGCCAATACTGTGAGTGTCAACAATATAAGGAGTGTTTATACATCACCAGCCTAATGGAAACAAATAATGAAAGGAATAGTTCAGTAAAAGGTCTTCTATTAAGAGAAAGTAATGCACTGTTAAACTTGACTTTTAATGCACCTTTGTTACTGGGAGCCACTGACCAGTCAGTGCAAGATTTTGAAAAGACTTTGGACACTTTAGAAAAAAGGTGCAAACATTTAAGCATCTCCAGTGGCAGTGGTTAAGCTTTCAAGCTTATTTGGAGCTGGGTGTAGTTCCTCGAGGGCTTAGAATTTTGAAAATGCCCTCTTACATTAATACCTATCCAGACCTTCTCAAACATTGGCAACAGCTGAACTTAAAATTGAGTGCGGATTATATGCGCTTAATGAATGCCCATTTTGTAACTGTTGAAAAGGAATTACAAGAGAGTATAATAAAATTGCAGAATGATTTAGTGAGCATGCCCTGTTTCACTAGTTCCGTGAACCTCTATCAGAATACGTTAGATTGTTTGCATCTAATTGATATTAAATTGGAAGCTAAGAAAAGACATAAACTGCTACATGATATAAGTGATTTCACATCTGGTCAGATATTTTCTTGGCCAAGGATTGATGCCTTAAAAAATGTTAATACAAAAGGGAAGAATCGAGTGGATGAATTGGATGTGTTTGAAATCTCGGGTAAGCCTAAACTGCAATCATCCAATACTAGTGGAGGTATGCAAATGCAACAAGCCACACCATCCAGTCCGATGACACCTTTAGTTCTGTCTATAGCAACGCCCAAGAGTGAGGTGCCGGCGGATCCAGAAGCAAGTGAAGGGGAAGTGATTAATAGACCCAAAACTGCACTGAATGATGATAGAAACCACCCGGCTGTTTCTCAGTTATCTGGCAAAGCGGACCAGCTACAACCATCTTCTCTTTCTCCTTTTCAGTTGAAATTACTAGAAAAAGTGGTAATACAACAGAACGCCCCATCAAGAGGGCGTTCATTACAACGCTAACAGCACGACATGATGAACAGAATAAAGAGAAAAAACAACAGTCCTGCTTTCCAGAACAACGCAGCACAACAGTAGCTGCAGTTCAGCAAGGTACTGTTAATCTGTCCAATTACGATTTAACTGTAGCACATTTGATACTTTTAAGGAAAGGACTTAAATTTATACCTAACAGTACTGATGATATAGTCAAAGCAATCACTGATAATGAAGTTATTTGTACAAAATGTGAATTTGAAGTTGATATTTAAGTGTAATGAAACAAATTATATTTCAGTGTGCAAAAGATTAAGTACCTTTTTACCCGTTAGTTGTCCTGTGGTAAAAGCTTTTGAAAATATAGTAGAAAATGAACTTAGAGACTTGTATTCTGTGTTGAGGCTTTGGAAGGTTTATAATTTAACATATGAAGAACATCAAGCATTGAAATATTTAATAAGTAATGAAAACATATATGTACTGTCTCTTTTTTGGTATGTGGAGCTTTTCTCCCCAGGCCTCCAATGAAAATGGACATATATCCAGTTGGTCTATCCTGGTAAACAAATATAAAATAAATAAATAAATAAACATAGTTATCAAACAGGCAGACAAGGGGGTGCTATAGTAATAATGTATAAAGATAAGTATATATCCTCCTTTAAAAGCTTATTGCAAGATGTGAGAACATTTAAAAAGATAGCAATTAATGATAAAAAACTTGTTTCAGAGATAAATATGGCTATATCTGACCTCCAGCTTTCTGGCGATATAATGATAAAACAGTTTAATTATTTTACTGTTTTCTGCCTGAGAATTCCTCAAATTTATGGGATTCCGAAACTACATAAATCTGTGGACCCCCCCCCCCCCCCCGAGACCATAGTCTCAGGGGGTGGGTGGATGACAGAGCCTCTTTCTAAGTACCTACAGAAGTATTTAAATGCTTTTTTGAGTAGATGTCCTAGTATTTTGAAAGACACTAATGAATTCTTGTGCAAATTATATGAATGGTATTCTGGACAAAAAGAGAAAGACTTTTTGTTTGTAACTTTGGATATAACATCTCTTTTTACTGTAATACCAAATGATTATGGGATAGAATCTATACGAGCCTTTTTAAATACAGAGGTAAAACTGTCAGCTAGACAAATTGAAAATATCTGTTCTTTGTTAGAGTTAGTTCTAACAAAGAACATTTTTATTTTTGATAATGAGCTCTATCTACAGCTAGCAGGGGTAGCTATGGGTACCCCTGTGGTGAATACATACGCTAACCTTGTATTGTATGAATGGGGGAAGCAATATGTCTGTACTCAACATAATATTCTAAATAAGAGGGTCTGTTTATATCAAAGGTTTGTAGATGACTGTTTTTTGATTTGGGATCTTACTGCACAAGAGCTAAGTGAGTATATAGACTACTTGAATTCAACCACCAATTTTTTTTTAATTTAAATTGTCAGCTTCAAAAGACAGAATAGTATTTTTGGATGTAGAGTTTTATAAAAAGAATGGGAGAGTTGAAACTAGTATACACAAGGACGAAGTGCATGTTAATAGGTACATGAATAGAAGGGGTCTATATTAAATGAACAAAAATCCATTACATCGAATACCAAAACAACGACACGTATTACCTGAACCACGTAAATACCAAATGCACTAAACCGCAAAATTTAAAATATCGAACGTTCATAGTCGGCCAACCCCACCACCCGCTACATACTACCTACCCAAACAAAATAAATAAACCACATACATGCACTAACCAAGCCCCACTCCTAACCCTAAAGTAAAGCACCAAAACTCAACTTCTGACCCTACACTAAACCCCACATACACAAGTATCTTTGCCCTATCCTTAACCCCTCCCTAACCCTAAGGTCCGTAACTACCACACACTTCCCCTACGGAGATATACCCAAACAAAATAAATAATGCACATAAATGCATTTAACAAAACCCTACTTCTAACACTACACTAAATTTTGCACACATTACCTATCTATACACTTACCTTAACCCGCACCCTAACCCTGTGGTCCGTAACTATCGCACACTTACCTTACTGAGCTGTACTGCAGACGGGCCAACCAAAACACTTCGACATTTCGGATTTCACGGTTTTGCATGTTCGATTACGTATTTCGTGCAATACGTGTCAATTTCGTATTCTCTTAAACAGAGTTTCGACAATCTAATAGGAACCCAAATAGAAGTAGTATGCATGCACCTCATACTTTTAAAGGTATTCTGAAGGCTCAAATGATTAGGGCAAGTACACTTAATACTGATGACACAAAATTTGAAAAATAAATTAGGGTAATGATGCAAGAGTTTACTACAATTGGTTATAGAGCTGAGATAGTGGAGGACACGTATAAGGAAGTTATTGATGGAAGATCTAGTAAATACAGTCCAACTTTTGGGAGAAGAGAGGTTCAACAAGTAGAACTAGTGAAAGAAAAGAATAGTGTAATTAGGTGTGTTACTACTTCTAACATAAATACAAAAGAGGTGAAACGAATTATACAGAAGAATTAGACAATATTAATGGCAATACCTGAGTTGAAGAAATTAATAGGTGAAAAACCTTATTTTGCATATAGAAACTCGGAAAGTATGAAGATGAAGTTATGCTATAAAGATTTTAAACAAGTAACAATGAGAAGTCAGTTTAGTAGAATAGGTACAGTAAAATGTTTTCATTGTAGCTGTTGTATTGATATTTATGATGGAGAAAATAAATTTATTCATCCACTAACAAATAAAGAATTCTTGTTCCACTGTTCTGCAAGCTGTAATACAACTCAAATAGTATATTTGGCCACTTGTGTGAACTGTTCATCAGTTTATGTAGGAAAAAACACTAGGAAGCGTAGGGAACAAATAGTGGAGCATAAGTCTGACATTAGATGGAATATTAGTATGAATGCATTAAGTAAACATATAATGGAAAATGATTTAATACATTATTTTAAATTTAGGGTGATAGATGCTGTATCTATAGGAATTAGAGGTGGGGATATGAACAACATTTTAGAAATAAGAGAGTATGAGTGGATTGTCAGATTAAGGGCAGATTATAACCCCAGTATAAACAGTGCGGTTAGTTTAAAGCCCATTTTAGTGAAAAAACAGAGAGAAAACTTGTAAATCCAATAGACTATTTACAGTATTTGTCATTATACGGTATGGTTTTAATGTTTTTTAAATAACATTTTAAATTTCATTATTGTATTGTGTTTTGTAATTTGTTATCTTGGGGGGAAGGGAATGAATATATGTGATAGGTTGGCTGCTGATGTGATTTAGTGATGCTCCTATTTAAAATGTATGTACTGTTCATTTTTCTATAGCACTGAGGAAGGTTGTTTGAATCGAAAGCTTTGCAATAAATTTGGTTTTGTTCGACGTGGTTTGTTGTTTTATTAAGATATTGTTCCACCCAGGGATCAAAGGATTGCTAAACAGAAATGAGGAACACATGAGCTAAGGGGGAAATGAAACCCTTCCTCAGAGTAGCTTTTCATCTGCTTTTTGACTGGATACAGTGAAAATCTCTGTAAAAATGTATGAATAAGAAAATCAGTGAGGAACTTTTAGCTTTCAACATACCAAACTCCCTAACATTAGCGGACCGGAGTTCCGCTGTGGCGACCCCTAACCGGTATAAGCCGAAAGACACAAGCACAAGCAGACTGCATGCAGACTGGGAAAACTAAAACTGTAATTTCATAGATTTTGAGCTGTGTGCAGTACATATTGATGGTAGGTAGTTGTGCATGTACTAGTTTCACAAGGCTATGCATTGAAGTCTTGTAGTGGATCTGTATTTTCACTTACTAAGGAATATTATGTCTCTGTACTGTGACAGTAGTCATCTAGTCTGTGTCAGCCAGTTTTTGTTTTTCCTACTGCCAGTAATATCAGTGAAGTTATGTAATACAGTAAACTAAAAGGATAATGTACATATATTTGCTTATGAAAGTTCTTGGCATGAAAAGAGATTTGTTCTGCATCCATTTAACTTCTGTGTTTTAAAGCATTGCAAGGTCATCAGTTGTGTTTGATGCAGATCAGTACATTACAATTCTTTAATGAACTTTGTTACCACCTAATTTTCCATATTCTGATTCACAGCAACTCAGTACATGCACAACATTTTTATTTAAAAATAAGTCCACTCACTTGTTATTCTGTTTATCTACTTAATACTAATATACATATATATATATATATATATATATATATATATATATATATATGTATATTTTACAATTATTTGTAGATTCATAGGGTGCTACTAGGTGGTAGAGTAGTGAAGCCTTTGACTCCTAGCTCCTAGCCTGGACACTGCATTTCCAATGGAACACCCAATTTATATTTAAAACTGTCAGACAGGAAGGGCATTTCCATTAGTTACAACTTATTTCTTGTTTATTTCTTATTTTACAATTGTATATTACAGTTAAATAAAATAAGCTATGTTTTCTTAACTTCAGTTAACTTCCCATTGAAAATGCATTTCAGTAGATGCTACAACATAGCCTTTTGGCAGTGCTGCCTCATGAAGAATTACAAATTCCTTACAATCTAGTATTTGGCATTGACAAATGCTTATTTCCTGTTTAAGATAGTAGTTGGCTTTTGAGTAATTCATAGTTAAAATCATCATCATAATCAAGTTGAATGAGGCAGGCTGGAACTTTTTCGTGGTCAAGGATCTAGCAGTCTGTATCACCTGTTTAATTTAAATGCATTTAAATTACGCTTTTAGTATAAGGCTTTCACTATGTGTAGTTGCCTTACTTGTTAGAATTGTTAAGTTTTATAGTGCTTGAGATATATAACTTTTGCTTGTATATTTTTAAGCTATAAACACACCTTCTCTAGCATATGGATTAACAGCCTTAAATGAATCTGGTGTTTTAAAATGTATTTTCTTTTTTTATTTTGACATTTGTTAACCGGGTTTGTCCGACTGGACAGATGTCCTTTTTCAGCAGAGGCCTGAGGAGAAAAGCTCCAAAAGATGCATACATGATATAATAAGACGGAAGAAATGAAGTATAACAGTATCACATACAATTACATCCCATAATCATAATACAACTACTTACAGATATATATAGCATGAACTAAGTTCAGGATGAAATGTAACATCACTTTAGGGCAAGAGTCTCTAGTATAGCCTATTTTTTGAACAAGCACAGGATTAAAATGAAATTAGGTAACAGATGTAAGGGAAAGGAATAAGAGGAAGGAGGGGTTTGTTGTAACAGAGAGGAGAGGTGTAGATTAAGTTGGGTCATGGCAAGAGCAAATCCAAGAGTTAAAAGGTTCTCTTTTAATGTTTTTTTTTTTTTAAATAGTGTTAGAAGTCGTTCTTAAATATAGGGATAGTTTATTCTATGCATTGGCGACTAAGTGATTGCAGAGAAGTTTGCCATTGTTTTTTGGGGGCTTATAAATCTCCAGAACTTGTTGGTCAGAGCTACAGAGTATATAATTAGGGGTGTATAAAGAGATGAGAGTTAAGAGAGCAGGACAGAAGATAGGTTGGTGTAGGATGGAGTGAGTCAGGTGTAGCTGAGGCAGAAGGAGTTGGTGCAATTCTAGCCATTGTAGGTTTTTTAGAGATAGGCAGCAAATCTAGCGATTTTATTATATGTGAGTTCTAGATTAGACAAAAGATTACATTGTAGTTTAGTAAAGATTGGGGCAGCGTATAGTAGGGTGGGTAGTAGATAGCCTGGTGCTAGAGAGAGTTTAGATTCATTTGTGAGGACTTTTTTGTTTCTATACAGTAGCCAAGTTTTTGATTAGTCTTTTTAATGCACTGCGGGATGTGAAGATTGAATTTTAGTTGCTCTTTTATGACCCCTAATAGTGTATTCTGGGGTTCAACCTTCATAATTGTGTTGTTGAGGGAGGAAACAGTAAAGGTAAATATAGAGGTGTTGGAGAAATTTAGGGAGGAAGAGGACGAGTTTAGTTTCTTAGGGTTGAGTAGGAGTTGGTTGGATGTAAGCCATTTTTCAACTGAGTGGAGAGATTCTTGGGTAAGGGTGAGGAGGTGGGAGTGATTGTTAGAGGAGGAAGTTATTGTAGAGTCATCAGCATATTGTATTAAAGCGGAGTGAGGACAGGAAGTGTAGAGGTTGTTAGTGAAAATGTTAAATAGTAGGGGTCCAAGAACAGAGCCTTGGGGAACCCTGGTTTGGACTGGAAGGAAGGGGAGGATGCATCAAGCCATTTTACAGACTGAAGTCTGTTGTAGAGGTAGAGAGAACCAGGAAAGAGCAGAGTTGGAGAGATTAAGGCTAGATAGTTTAGACAGAAGTAGATTGTGGGAGATAGTGTCAAAGGCCTTTGAGAGGTCAAGGAATAGACAGGAGACTAATTTATTGTTGCCTCGAGATCTAGAGATAGCCTGTGTAAAAGATATTAGTGCTGTGGATGTATTGTGGTTAGGGCGATGGAATATTTGTTTTTTAAATAAATACATAGCTTTGTTTTTAAAATGCAGGACTTATGAAATCAAAACAGGTTTGTACTTTTAAATACATCCTTTTTTGGGGTTTATTCTTTTATAGCAACAACTTTGGTCTACAGGTAAGTCTGCTAAGAGGCAAGAAATGTTTGGTTATCAAAAAGCAAATACTTTTTAGCACTGCAATTTTTTCAGTGCAGACCATTTTAGCCATGAGATTGCACATATGAGACCTTTTAGAAGTGAAATATTTGAAAAAAATGAGGAAACTATTTTCCTCTGCTTAATCATTCATTTTTGCATTCATTCCTTGATTACAGTTGTAGCAACGTGTTGTAAGATTGATTTTTTTGGCTTTTCAGTGTGGATATTATTTCACTTGGTCATTTATTGTGGAACCAGTTTAGAGTTAGAGGTATTAATTTTGAGGTGTAGTGAGGCTTCAGATAAATGCAGTATTTATCCAGATTCTTTTAGTTTGCTAATCTATCTGTGAGAAGTGAAAATGCTAAAACTGAGATGGTTTGTGGTTTACTCAAATGGAGAGTAGAGTTTTTTTTTATTGTTAACCATAATCAGCAATCCTCCTGCTTTTTTCTTGATGCTGTCCTTTCTCTATATTGTGAATTTAGGAGCATTTCTCTCATTGTCTTGGATGTGTGGTTTAACTAGGATTCCATTATAGCTAGGATGTGTGTGTCTGGGAGTATATACTGGTGATGCTGATAGCTGTGAACTTTTGATTATCAAACTTTGTATGGATCCTAGACTGCATGGGGTCAATATAAGAAAAAGGTTAAGTAATACCCTGGTTAGTGGTGTTTTTCATTTATATGTTTTTGGTGAGCAGGAAGAGATCAGTGGCTAACCTTCCTGCCCTCACTTGATGTATTTGTTCCTCCATCAGGGCGCAAGCCTTACATCCCATCCATTCTGTGGTGCAGTAGAGAGTCAAGTGTTTGGGAGTGGCCAATGTGCAGATCTTGTGGACTGTTCTTTTCCCACCCCCTGTGCAGCCTGCAAGTCTCTTGTAGCTTCTTCATGAAGTGCACATGTGCTACCGTACATGTGCAGCAGCTCAACCATATGGCACAACTGTTACAGCATAGGCACTCTAAGCTCGTCATGCCATGTTGTTATACCTGCATTCCTACAGGCATTGCTGATACAGCAAGCCAAGCTACCTGCCTCTCACCAATATGGGCAAGTCACTGTACGCGGACTGCTCCCATCCTCTCCCTTCCATCCATGCTGCTAGTCAAACACAGTAGTGTGGGGTGTACCTAGGACTTTAGCCCTCTGTGCCAAGGGGCTGGGTGTGATAATATCCCTAGTGCACTGTAGAAGAGTCATATGGTAAATTGTCAGAGACTAAAAAGATACTCCTTTGTTGGAAACTGATAGTGGTGGCATTATTCCTAAGAAGGAAAAGCATATTAGACTGCCATCTTTATATACATATATTTCACTACTGAATTATTATTTTTTTCCAAAAATCTTTATTAAATTTACACATATGACAAAGGTAATCTTACATTGATATAAATGAAAAACATACAAAATTATATCACTTTAGTTGCAAACCATTTACCTCACAGATACAATTGAAACGACTGTAGTTATAAACATTATACGTCACTTATAAACCATCCAGTCATTGTCAGTTGAGCATTATATGGCTCATTCAAATCCTGCCTCTTAAACCTCATTCCTGCTCTGCATATATTGTTCCCACAATTCCCATGTTTTCCTGTGTATTTCCTCCTTCCCTTTTATAAAGATCCCAATTCCAGTTGTTTTATCTCTCTTACTATATTCACTACTTCATGCTGCCGTAGTGGTATAGCGGTAGCGTTGTTACCTCACAGCAAGAGGTTCTCCCGTTCGATTCTCGGCTTGGCTTGGGACTGCCTTCTGTGTGGAGTCTGCATGTCCTCCCTGCGGTTGGGTAGCGTTCAAAAGACATGCGTGCGTAAATGGGCATGCCTTCGTTGAAGGTTGGGCGTCAAGCTGGCACCTCGACATTTCGTAAAAAAATCTACTGCCAATCATTAGTGGACAGGAGTTCCGCTGGGCCGACCCTTTCCCAGGAAAAAGCCGAAATACAAACAACTATATTCATTACTTCTAGTAAAGTTGGTCTAGACTTTGATTTCCATTTTCTAGTAATTGCCTTTTTGGCAGCCACCATAATTAGACTCAGCAAGGCTTTACTATGTCTAGACAATTCTAATTCTGTAGCATAACTCAAAAAAAAATCATCTCCCCAGTCAGTCCAACCTGCTTACCCAGCATCTCCAACAGAGCAGTCTACAGGGAATCCCAAAAGTCCGCCAGATCTTTACACTCCCAAACAATATGTTCACAGCTACCTCTGTCTTGCCCGCCATACCTGCAACATTTGCTATCAACCTGAGGAAAAAATTCTTTGGAGTCTACTTGGGGTATAAAATACGT
The DNA here is from genome assembly GCF_019279795.1 of Protopterus annectens. Lineage (NCBI taxonomy): Eukaryota > Metazoa > Chordata > Ceratodontiformes > Protopteridae > Protopterus > Protopterus annectens. The sequence goes on from NC_056731.1 coordinate 1,775,251,940, forward strand.
ATCTAAATACTCCCAGGCAGAGATCCTAAATCTTCTAAACTTTGTTACATATTTGGGAGATGTACATATATCCCCCAATTGTCTCTTTGTGAATTCCTTATCCAGTCTCTCTTCCCAATCCTTTTGCAGCTCCTCTGATTGATTCTTATAACTATCATGCAATATTTTATATGCTTTACTAATTATTCCTTTTTTAATGGCAGCTTCTGTTCTAGATTCTATTAAAAACTCTACCAGTGCTGTTTTTTCATTTAGGAACCTTCTATTTCGTTCTCTTTGCCAGTATTCTGATACCAGTCCTTGATAGGGAAAGCAATCTCTAATCTGTAATCCAAATAAATCCTTGGCCTCGTCCCATTCAAATACTTTTCCCTTTCTAGTTATTTGCTCCCAATACCTTGGTTCCTTTGCCAGTTTTTTTCCAATAAATTCTAGCCCCTCTTGCTTATTATCTGTATCCCTGACCACAGTCAACCCTATCGGCAACATTTCTTTTCTCCATTCTCATGCCGGTTTGGTTCTTAGAATACTCCCTACTATTTTATGAATATAATACTCTGTATGATTTCGGTTGATCTCCTTAAGAGTCTGCATCCAAAATCCCAATCTCTCCTTATTTCTTGAGCTTCCTGCCTGTGTCAACATCATTCCTTTCCACTTTGAAGTATAGTTTTTTGCTTGTGCTATGTATAAGAGCCTTAACTATGCTGCTTTAAAATACCCCCTTGAATTAGGTAATCCTAATCCGCCTTGTTCTATTAGTCGAATCATCTTATCTCACTTGACCCTTGCTGTCTTCCCTTCCCAGATAAAACCCTTTAACTCTTTTTAATTGCTATCCATAACTTCTCCTCCCATTGATAAAAGTATGCCTGATCTGTGTGTAAAACTAAAGAGACTAAAAACATTTTAATGGCTTGTATATTAGTTTCCATATCCATATAATAAAACTTCCAGTTTCTCAGTTTTTGTATTATCGTCTGTTTAGTCTCTTCCCACATATCCTTAGCTGCCACGACAAAGTCATTTCCAATCCATACTCCTAAATACTTAATTTTATCATGTCCCCATAAAGAATTAGTATTATTATTTTTTATTGTCATTTGTTTACCAGGAAAGTCCAACTGCGCAGTGCCCTGGAGAGAAAAGCTCCATTATACAGACATCATGGACATCGTTTGCATGGTTTCATCATTTACAGACAGGTTCATTCATAAGCAACAGTTCTATTATTCAGGCATCCTTGACATCAGTTACATCATTTGCAAACAGTTTCACTTAAATATAGGGAGGTATATGCCATACATAAATTGTCTGGCTTTCCGTAAGCATATTTGGTACTATAAAGACTTGTTCAAAATTTAGAACATAGGAAGATAATATGAAAAGTTAGAGCAGCCCAAAGGAAGGAAGGAGAGGAGAAGGTGATAAAAATGTTGTTTGTAAAGATTACTTGTAATCATTCAGTATCCGCGGTGGTGGTGCTGCGGTAGCGTTGTCGCCTCACAGCAAGACGTTCTCCCGTTCGATTCTCAGCCAGAGCGTCTTCTGTGGAGACATGTGTGAATGGGCGTACCTTCGTTGAAAGTTGTGCGTTAGTGCCAGCAACTCAGCACGTAAAAATCAACTGCCAATTATTAGCGGACCGGAGTTCCACTGTGGCGACCCCTAAAAGCCGAAAGACACAACAACAACAACAACTTTTAATCATTCAGTATCAGCACATTTGTCAGTTGTTTGGAAGTTCTGTTTCGGTGTTAACTTCATTATTGTAGCAATGAATATATAATTAACCCTTTTTGTTTAAATAGCTAGATTTAGGCTAAATATTAATATTAAATCATTCACACCTTGTTCTAGTTTTGTGAGCTAACTTGTCTCATTCACGCCCACAGCACTTGAAAGGCAGACAACACACTGCACTCCAGTTACAGTGCAACTTAATTTCTGCCTATATTAAGCAGTTAAAAATATGAGAAAATTATTTTAAATGAAAAAGTAAGGGGAAAGCTGCATTGCGTTTTCATTTGAAAAGAATTTAGTTGAACTTTCAATAATCATGAGTTTCAAGCAGTTGCTTTCCAACGTGCCAGCAGTCAAGAATGTGACACCTCATTAGATGATTGCAAGCAGAGGTTATGAGTTAACATTGCTTGTTGGCTATATGTAATTATTTGCTATTTGATATTCCTTTGATAGTGAGTTTAATTGCCTAGTTTCAATTTGTTTATTATGCATGGTATTAGATGTACAATTTTCCCTTTCTCTTTTAATGTTTGCCTCATGTTTAATTTGGTTTAGTAAATGGGTTTTAATCTCTCCTGTTATATAAATGAGTAACAGAAATGTGTTTAGCGGGGAAGACAGCTTAACGCAGAGCACATGCACATATTTGTTGTAATTTCTGTGCAATCTAAAGTGTTTTATAGTTTCATAGGCAAGTACTAGGTTAGCTGCCCTTGTGGGCCATTTTATCCTTAGCCATTTTACCTTCCAGAAGTGAGAATCAAATCCCGTACTTTGTGTCTGTGAGCTAATTCCAACACCAAACCCAATACAAACTGTTAAATTCAACTCGTTCACAGAGTAAGACTTTGATCCTCAGAACTACCTTCCACATAAAACACTAGGCTTGTCCAGGATTTGAACGCAGAACCTGCCACAGCCAAGGTGAAAAATCATACCCAAAGACCAACAAGCCAAAGTGAAGTTTATCAGGTTTTATTAGTTGATAGTCTGTGGTATAATATGTTTAAAATCCTTTGGAAGAACTCATTTTACATATTAATATATGTGACAGTTGATGGATGTTAAAAAAATGGGAGATGTTTGGAGAAAAGAGAAGACAATTAATTTTATAAAAAATATAATGATAACATTCTGGCACATTTTATCCTATTTTCAATACTCAATGTTTGAGGTTAAATAACATTGTATACATTCTGGCAGTTTCAGCATGGAGATCTCTCACTATTCTGGGCCAATCTCTGTGAGGTCTTCCTCAGTGAGCTCAGTAGGAAATGCTGTTAGGTAGACTGGAACCAACTTTCCATATAAGGAAAGATTAAGATTCACTCTTCAACTGGATTGTTATTTTTACTTTTCAGAATAATTACTTTAATAACATTTTGTTGATTTCTAATGTTGTTATGAATAAAGGAGAAGTTTTGTTTAGTTATCTAAAATGGTTGAACAGGATATGCATCTTTTGTGCCTTTACTATTTTGGTTTCGATCATCAACCAGATTTGAGTTTATCTTGCCAAAAATTCAAGCTTCACTAACCTCTTTCATTTGAAGATAGTACTTTAGTACTTTATCATCGTTATCAACCCCCCCCTTTCAACTTTTTTACATAGGGTTGGGGGTGTCATGCCAGCTTTTTCCTGTATTCATTGCCACTCTCCTACCTTCTTCAACAATGATGCCTCACTTTTGCAAGTTTTCTCTCATACAATCCATCTTCCTCTTTGCTGGATGCCTTAATTTCCTCTTGCCTTCATCCTCTCTGTCCCAAATCTTCTAAACCATATTGTTGTCTGCTTTTCTGCACGTGTCCAGACAACTGTAATCTTTTCTCTTTGACCTTTTCTGCAATTGGAGCTACTTTGGCTTCTGCTCTTATGTCCTCATTTCTTCATCTGTCCCATAGTGTACATCCTACCATCCATCTGATGCACTTCATCTCCATCACCTTTAACTTCCTCAACTGCTCTGCCTTTACTGCCCAGATTTCTGTACCATACAGTAATACTAGTCGCACCACTGTTTTATACACCTTAACTTTCATGTTCTTTGGCATTCTTCTGTCATACACTACAACTGACAAACTGTACCATTTGGCTGCAGCCCCACAATTCTTCCTTTGACCTCCTCATTCAAACTTCCTTTCTCCTCAACCACCACTCCCAGATATTTGAAGCTGTTAACCTGTTTACTATTTTCTCTTCTGTCTAAATTCTGAATTTCTCATTTCCCTCATTAACTGCCTTTACAGCTGTCTTATTTTTACTCAGTTTCATCCCATGTGTCTTCAGTTTTACATTCCATTCCCTTATCCTTTGCTGAAGATGAATACCCTCAGGAACTATTTCTCCCCTATCTCACCCAACATCTTGATGATATCCACCATGAACTCATTTGAGCTTGCTGCTTTCCCCAACTTCATTTGTGCTGTTCTTACTTCTTCTATGATGGGCTGCTCCTTTTCTCGCATCTTAGACAATGTCTGGGCTAGTACAACTTCTGTGGGATTTTCTTCATTCAGAAGCTGACAGAAATACTAGAGGCTTCTTTAGACTGAAGAAAATGAAAAACTGAAGAAGCAGCAATCCTCCTTGCTGTATTTGAGGAAGGATTTAAGACATCTTTGTTTCTCCAAAAGATAGCTGTCCATGAAACAGTGAGGTAAAGTTCCCATTTCCATTAAAGAATGTTATTCTGTATTGATGACGCCTTTAACAGAGTAAAGGACTTTGAGCCCCTGTTACTTCCTTCCGTCGCAATCAGAGACAGATTCAGCACTAGGTGACCTAAGCCATTACCTAGGGCACAGTGACTGGGTGGAGGGCACTGGTCAGGGGGCTTCCATATACATTTGAATTTACTTGAAAAAAAAATGTAAAACATTTGGCGTCTTCTCCAACATGGACATAATGCAAACATTCCTCAGCGTGAGAAAAACATGCAGAATTTAACTTGCACCCACTCCTTTTTTTTTTAGCTTTCCGTCTTACTTGCTGTTCCAAATGTGTGTGTGTGTGTGCATGCATTGTCGTTGTGAAAGATAGCAGGCTAGTCAGTTAACTTACTTAGGCTCAAACCCTGCACCTTAGTTACAGGGGACAAGAGCCTGAATCCTTAACACCAGCTGCCAGACTGCTCAAAGAAGTTATTTCCAAGTTTCAGTGGAATCAAGTAGTGGAGAAGTAGTAGTAGGACATTGGAATGGCTGGGGGGGGGGGGTGCGAGGGGAGGGGCTGCTGTGGGGGGAACTCAATCCATTACCCTGCCTAGGGTGCATTTGACCATGATCTGGCTGTGCTCACAGTGAGTTACTTTGCTCTTCCATACCTGTTACATTCATCCAAATGGTAGGATCTGAAAAAGTACTTCTGAGTTTCCACACTAATTCATCATTTAGTATTACTAGATGTCTGAAATAGGTCAGCAGTGAGGCTTTTACTCTTTCAGTGGCAGATACTGACTTCATCTGTCAATCATTTTATCATCAGATACATTAGCCAATACCAAAAGTCCTTCATTTTATTTCAGCATCTTTATCTAAGCCTTCTTTGTGGATTCATTGTCCAGCAAGTTAAAGTTGCTGACATTCTGCAGCAAGACCACTTGAAGAACTCTTGGGAAAGTTTGTCAGTGATACACTTTACATGACACAATTTCTGTATTGGATTCACATGAAGATTATGAGGTACTTTCTTTTGACATGTCCAAAATATGAAGGTGAATTTGAAAGCCTTGTATGTCTCTCTGCTGGTCACATTTGAGTTTTCCATAATTTCTTCAGTGCCTAGTAGAGTTTTCCATTGAGTTGTCAGCTTTGGGAAATTAAAGCTCAAATCAAACATTTAGAGTACCTTGCTGTGTATGTTCCATAACTTTGAGTTGCTTCCCTATGTTTTGTTTGCTAAAAGAAAGAATACTTAGCTTCATGCCTGCTGGCTTCAAGCCACCATCTCTTTTATCATGCTTATTTATTCCCATTACTGGGGTGAGAGTCGATCATAATATATATGCCATCCAGACAGCCATGAGGAATGTCCTGTTTTTTCCTCATCCTAACCCCCAGCCACTTATGGGAATTCCTACAAATGCGAGTGCCAGCTCTACACTCTCCTGTGCTTTGGCATGCTCTCACACATAGTCCTCGAGTGCTACCACAACAACATTACTTTGGAGGAAACTAGTGCAGAAAAGAGTAAAATCCCAAAAAGGAAAGACATCCCTGATCAGTATCAGCAAAAAACTACGATCCCTCATAAAATCATCCAAGGATAGCTTTGAAAGAAAAATTGGCAAGGACTCCAAAGATAACCACAAAGTGTTCTTCAGCTATGTCAAGAACCTAAGTGGAAACTCTCAGATCTGCTCTGAGTTAGTGCAGAATGGCACAAAATACACTGAACCGACTGATATTGCCAGCATTCTGGCAGACAGGTTTAGTGCAAACTTCACCCCCCCTCTCATCCCCTAAAGGGCCCATAACCATACCGGAAGAATTTAGTGCCCCAGTATTCACTGACACACAGGTTAAAACAGCCCTAGCCAAAGCCAAAAATACAGCTTCAATGGGACCAGATGGTGTCCCAGGCTGTGTCTTACATGAGCTCCAAAATGAACTAACCCCTCACCTAAACACACTGTTCACACTCAGCCTCTCTACAGGCTACGTAACCATAGAGTGGCGCACAACAATAGTTATCCCACGCCACAATGGCCCCCTGGAACTATCGCCCTATAAGCCTGACTAGCCTGGTCTGCAAGGCTATGGAGCGCATCATCATGGAATTCATTAACAGAGACATTGGGAACCTTCAAACATTGGACCCTACCCAGTTTGGCTTTGTTAAGGGCAGATCATGCCTCCTAAACCTGGCGGACTTCTTTGAGACAGTTACCAAGGCTTTAGACGAGGGAAAGGAGGTCCACACAGCCTACCTAGACCTCGCAAAGGCTTTCAACACCATTCTCCATTCTAGTATTATAGACAAGCTCACCAGCCTGAACATAAACCCCTACATCACAAGATGGGTTGCCAATTGGCTCATGGATAGAACCCACACGGTGAGAGTTGCAGGCTCTAGGTCCGACTCTAAACCAGTTACAAGTGGCATTCCCCAGGGCTCAGTCCTGGGATCCCTCCTGTTCGGTATATACTTCTCAGAGGTACAGGTAAGCACAGGAGGACTATGGCTGACCAAGTTCGCAGACGACTGCAAACTGGGGGCCATAATTGACTCTCCAGCTGATACAGACATCCTCCAGAAGGGTCTCACTGAGACGGATACCTGGTGTCAAAATCATGGCCTCAAGCTAAATGCCAAAAAGTGCATAGTCATCCCCTTTAGAAAAAACAAAGTACCTGCAAACTACCACATATGTGGTAGTCCCCTAAATACATAAAATGTAATAAGGGATCTGGGGACCCAAGTAGATAGTAATCTCTCCTTTGATAACCATATTGCCAAGGTGGTTAGAAAATCCTTCTATGTGGCCCACCTAATCACAAAAGGGTTTGCATCTAGAACAAAAGAGGAGAAACCTTGACGGGTGGATGGGAAACAGAAAATTTACCCCAGGGATCACTGCAGTGGCTCTGCTGGACAGAGGCACAGGGAACTAATGGCTGTGCTGGACCGAGGCACTGGGAACTAATCTAAGGGGGCGGCGAAAGCCAACACATTCTGGCTAGGCTTATAGATGCCCTCGGGCAGATAGCCTAGTACTTACCTATGAACCTATGCAGATTCAAGTGCCTGGTTCATGGCCCATATGCTGCGTGCCATACATCTCTCTTCAGTGGATGCTTGCATTGCAGTGGGCCAGGTAGCTCCCCATCCTTCAAAGGGTTAGCAAGCACCAGCTGCTTACTTCTACCTTCCTGTCCAGGCTGATTGTACAGCTCCCAAGTTATAAGCCAATGTCAGAACGTTTCCCTTATGTAACACTTTTGTATGGCACAGTACAGAACCAAGGGTTAAGTTTTTAAGCCCCAGAGCAAAAGTCCCATTTCAGATGCATATAGGATCCATTAAGAAAAAGGTAAGAAGTCACACTCCAGTAGTTATACCTATTTTTGTACAGCTGTTTCTTTGATTTTCTCAGTTCTGGTTCCTATATATATCTGGCATGGGACTTTTGCTTTCTTTGTTTATAATTTATATGGTAACTACCCGTAAGAGAAATCCCAAAGAAATATTTCTACCTTTGAAATGGTTGTTACTCTGCATAACACAGTCTTTCAAAGCTCATATCTGCATACTTTTGTTAGCAGTTAGCATACACAAGGGGTTGCTTATATTTATCAGTGTGCTCCACACTTGGTGCAATGAAACCTGGCTACTTTTGCATTGCTGTAATGTGCACTGTCGTCTACATTGACAACAAATAAGTCAGACAGCCTGATTCGCGTATTGTAATGAAAGGTTTAGTTAGTGTTCATGTTTCATATTACTGGCTGGTAGCAGATATGTGGAAAAAGCTGAAATTGTTAAGAGGAAAAAGGAAAGTATTCTATATATATATATACATATATATATATATATATATATATATATATATATATATATATATATATATATATATGGATCTAGGACTTTTGATCGAAAGATCAAAAGTCCGAATCCATTACCACCGAACACCCTTTAACGAAAGCGCTTTCATCGAAAAAGCAGTTTCGTTACATTATGTTAAAAAATAAAACTAAATCTACTTGAATGCAGGGGGACAAGCCCCCCCCACCCCCCTACTTTAATATTCTCACTCTGAGGTTGCACTACAGTGCAGAAAAGGGAATTTTCCCTTACCGCATCATAGTACGACTGGAACAACAAGCATACTTACGCAAAAGTGCTGCTTCAGTGAACAGCACTTTCGCGCAAGTATGCTCACCAAATTGGGATTCGGTGAGGATCCTATATATATATATATATCAAAATGTCGATTAGCTATCTAACTTACAGCACAACTGTCTGCAAACTTTGCCTTGCTCTTAGCATGAATTTTATTTTCTCATAATCTATAAGAAACTGATGCTTGTGCTGAGATAGCTTCTAATAGGTACTCTTGGCTTCATGTTTTTTTAGGTAAAATTTAGTAAAAAATTCAGAATAATTAGCAAAAATCGTGTCCATCCTTAGAGCTTGAAATAAACTTCCAGCTACTGACTTCCTTTAATAAAAAAGAATATCTCTTAGGTTCATAGTGTAAATACAAAGCAATCAGTCTGCAGCCATTTCAAGGCAAGCCAGTAACCCATGTTCAGAAGACCCCCCCCCCCCCCATCCTCAAAGAGAGCAGTGCATGGTAAACTGGGGGACAATCTGAAGTTGCCTATCAAATTATCTAGGTTTACCGTAAAGCAAACATAGATGCTTGACTTTACATGAACCTTAGGCTAGAAATCCTTCAGCCTAGAATGACATTATTTATTTGAAATTATCCAACACAGCTTGTTTCATCTTGCCATTTTAGTTTTTAGGTTAAAACATTGTCCTCCTTTTGAGTGCCTATCTTCAGTCAGGTTATATATTTGGGTTTTGGAAGACGTTGAGGCAGGTTCCAAAATATATGCAGTTGGTGTATGTGACATTATAGACTCCAGTGTAAGTGTGCTTTATTGATGAGCCTTACTGTGAGAATAATTATTTTGGAATGTGGTATAGTGTTTTTGGTGGTTATTGCCACACCGTACAGATTTTCTGTTCTGCTTTTGCCACATTGTGGGGTAATTGAGAAGTCAAGGATTCTAGTGTTTGTTCTTTAACGGTGATTATAGTGTGTGTTTTCCAAATGAGCCATCCTACCAGGCACGGCTGGCCCGTTTGCTGATAAGACGCTTGCTCGAGTAAACTTTGTAACAGTGCTGAAATATTTCATATCCTGTATGTACATGGTGCATTTCTCATCTGTTTCAGGTACAAACGTATAAAGAAAAGCTGTTGGAGATAACTCGTAATCTTGAGCTGAGGCAACAAACAAATCAGGAAATAATTGGGGATTTAGCTGCTAAAGAAGAGCAGGTGCTTACCCTGAGGTCTCAACTGGCAAATGTGCAAGAGAAGATGAAACAGAAAAATGAAGAGGTATGCACATGGCTACATATTATAAGTATAACATGAATCTTTTCAGCAAGGGTGACTTAGATAAAAACTCTGCGTTGGTATTTTTACATACCATCTGTGACAAAGGAGGATTTGTTTAAATATGTATTTTTTGTTAACCAGTACCTTTTCACTGAGAGACGGATCCAGTCTTGTGAGGCAGTGACTTCAGTCAAGTTTAATTGTGAACTTCTCCTTGCCACCTGAAGGAAGCTGTCTTGCCAAGTGTTGATTACCTTTGGAGGATTGGCCCTCCCTTTTAATAAATGCTGTATCATTTGTGACCTTAAAGGCAAGCAAGTAAAAGGGAAGAATGGATCCTCATTCTTTTTAATGTTTCTTGCTGCCCCAGGTAGTCGGATGACACTCACTATACTCCAAATTTCTTTATTTGCAGTCAAAAACTGTATTATATTGTGTGTTACTCCTATCCCCCATGTGACATTTATTGACAAATTCTTCCAACTCAGCTTTAACTCGTACGTAGTTCACTGGATTGATAACTGGTTGATAGAATCCTTCTGTTAAAGTTGGGAGTGTTTGGTGTGGATGGAAGAGCATCAACAGCCATGTCCCGTAGGGGTGTGTCCGTGGATATCCAGTTTGGTATGTACTTTTCTGGCATGAAGCTTGATGTTAGCTGACTATAGACAACCAAGTTTGAAAATGACTGCCAAGAAGATGTGATTATCAAATTCCTTTCTAGTACTCAAAATGTTCATCATATTGATCACCACTGCAGCAGCCTTTATTTTATTTAACATTTGTTATCCAGGATGGTCCAACTGGACAAATGCCCATTTTCAGTGAACTCCCGGAGAGAAAACTTCCATAAACATTACAAAATAAAAGCATACAATTACATGAGCATACAGTTACAAAATAAATGCAATAGAGATAAAGAATGACAAAACATAAACTGGCAGTGAATAGTAGAAAACATTACAGTAGTTAAAATGCCAATTTTTAATGTTAACTCATATGTAGTTTACTGGATTGAGCTGACTAAGACAAGTCTGGGAACCAAGCCCTTCACAGGTTTAATGCCTCTGAAGAGTACACTTCTCTGAGGCTTTTGAGGATCAACTGTCAGCTTGTGCTGTTCCTTTGCTGGGCAGATCAACGGTCAGCTTATACTGTTCCTTTGCTGGGCAGATAGTACCACATCAACCGTATCAGATGACAAAACTGGTAAATAATTTAATTTATTCCTATGTACTAAATGTCTTTATTAATGTATATTCTGTATTGTATGTGAAATGTCTTATATGTGGAGCTTTTCTCCCTGGGACTCCACTGAAAATGGACACTTCTGGCCCAGCTGGACCATCCCGGTGAACAAATGCAAATAAATAAATAAATAAATAATGGTAACGAAATTTTTTTAGCAGTGGTGGTGCAGCGGTAGCATTGTTGCCTCACAGCAAGAGGTTCTTCCGTTTGATTCTTGGTTGGAGCGCCTTCTGTGTGGAGTCTGCATGTCTTCCCAGTGGTCGAGTGGTGTTCGAAAGACATGCATGAATGGGCATGCCTTCATTGAAGGTTGGTCGTTGGGCTGGCACCTCTGCACCATAAAAGTCTACTGCCGATCATTATTGGACCGGAGTTCCGCTGTGGCGACCCCTAACCGGGAAAAGCCGAAAGAACAACAGCATTCCCAGTTTGTGAAATAGGCTTTTCTTCCATATCAGGCTGGGCACTTCCCTAATAACTTTTAAAACCAGTTTGGATAACCAGATAGGCAATTATATTTACCTGGGAAATATCAAGAAAACTCTACCTAAGTGGGGACATTGTTAGTTTCTCACTCATACTAGATAATATAGCTGCCATTCTCTATGGTCATTCTGGCTGTAAGCACCTCAAAACCAAATGTACTGGTCATAGACAACTGCCTTGTGAGACGCACAGATGTCCCTCTCACCAGGCTAGACAATGAGAAGGTCATGGTCAGGTGCCTGTTAGGTCAAATCACGCATGCACTCAAGTCACTCAACAACAATTACCGTTATGATTCTGGCATAGTCCATGTTGGGGTGAATGACTTGAGACGAACCTCTTTGGACGAGACATGACTGAACTCTCAGATTGTGTGTTCCAGGTGGGTATATCCCTAGCCCTAAGCAGCATTTTATCTTCACCAAGGATGATACCACAATATAGACAAAAATGTTTGACTTCAACAATTGGCTTAGCTTCTGGTCATCCAGGGGGATCCAGTATCAGCCTGGGAAGATATGCTTGACAGATCATGCTGCTTTGCCAGAGATGGGCTTCATCTGTCTCCTCTAGGCTTTCAGATACTGGTAAAGGTGCTTGCCTTCTCCATAGTGCCTTTTTTAGGCAACGTCAAAACAAAATTTCTGATGTAAAAAATTCCAGTCGAGACAAACTGAAAGTTATGCTTAACTGCACTCCCTGGAACCACTCCTCACCTTGGAAGATGTTAACATCTGTGCAGTCACTGAGACATGGTTCAAGGCCACAGAGAGCACCCCTGCTATGCAAGTGTATCCCTCTTCATTAAAGCCTCAAGACTGGTTAAACAGTATGACTCTCTTGAGCTACTCCAGGTCCAACTAACTATAGGTAAAGCACTCTACCACATCATAGCTAGCTACAGGTCCCCCACCATGAACCAAGACAATAACACTGCCTACCTGTGCTTACTAGAGTCACTCACTATACAGCCAAACACTTAGGTCATGGGAGATTTTAACTATCCTTCCATCAAATGAGCGACATGTACGAGCACAAGCTTGCTGGCCCTGAGGTTCCTGGACTTTATCAATACAAATGGCCTGGAGCAGCTAGTCTGCAACCCCACAATGGGCTGAAATGTCCTAGACTTAGTACTCGCCAACATAGATGGGTCACTGCAGTACCCAACTGTGTGTTGCCCTCCCTGTTATGGTCAGACCATAAATCTGTCTCATTTGATGTAATAATCAGACCTGACACCCCCCAGGAGCAAAAGAAAAATGAAAACATTTTCCAAAGCAAACTAGAGCCTACTAGGCAATGGTGTAAAAAGTTTCAAATCCCCTGCTAGCACAGCCAGCAATGACTCCTATGCAGAGGAGTACACATATGTCCTGTATTCCCACCTAAACAATTGTATAGACTCAGCTGTACCTGACTGGATCAAAACCAGGTTCTACCGAAAAAATAGACCAACCTGGTGGACCTCAAGTATAAATATAACAAAAGGAAGAAACTGATGTCTAAGAACATGAGGGGAGTTACTCAGCAGAAGAAGAATACCCTCCACAACTTGAACAAGCAAATCAGGTATCTTGCGAAGTCATCTAAATATAGTTATGAAGCTAAATTAACATCCCTATCTAAGGATAATCATAAGGCATTTTTTAGCTATGTTCAAAATCTAAAAGGAAATACCCAACTATGTTCCGAACGTATAGTGGATGGTACCTGTCACACTGAACCGGAGGAAATTGCCACTCTGCTATCTGACATATTTGGCACAAACTTCACCCCCTGTCCTCACCAGCCATATCCCAAAGCATACCTGACACCATTTCTCTGCCTAGTATCTCCAAAGAGCAGGTCATATCTGATCTGTCCAAGGCCAAAAACATGGCCTGTATGGGGCCAGATAACACCCCAGATGCTTACAAAACAATCTATAACAAGACCTAACGGAACAACTTTAACTTCAGCCTGAGTACTGGCTTTGTTCCAGCAGAGTGAAGAACAGCAACAGTAATCCCCTTTCACAAAGGGGGGAGGTTCATCAACTGACCCTGGGATGTATAGACCCACAATCCTAACCAGCCTTATCTGCAAGGTCATGGAAAGAATCATCATGTACCTTATTAACAAGGACTTAGGTAACCTTCAGACTCCTGACCCACCCCAGTTTGGCTTTCCTAAGGGTAGATATGCTTCTTGATCCTAGTGGTCTTCTTCGAGAATGTCAACAAAGCCCTGGATGAAAGCAAAACAGTACATACTGCCTATCTTGACTTAGTCAAGGTTTTTGACATAATCCCCACTCAGATATCATTGAGAAACTCTCCCAGGTGGGGATTAACCCATACACCACTAGACGGGTAGCCAACTGGCTCACCGACAGAACGCATATTGTCGAAGCTGGGGATTCCACCTCTGCCAGTAGACCAGGTTACTAGTGGCATACCACAAGGATCTGTGCTGGGCCCTCTACTGTTTAGAATCTATTTCTCAGAAGTCCAGGCAAAAGTAGATGGCCTGTCGTTTACCAAGTAAGCTGATGATTGCAAACTGGGCACAGTTATTGAGTCCCCAAATGATGTTAACATATTACAAAAGGGGCTAACACAGACAACTGATTGGTAACAAAGCCATGGACTACAATTAAATGCAAAACAAGTGCAATATTATCCCCTTTGGCAAAGAGGAAGTCCCTTCAAATTACAATATTGACAGCACCCCCTAAGCTCAAACGCAGTGGTTAGAGATTTGGGAATACAAGTTGGTAGCAATCTAAACTTCAATCATCATGTGTCTTCCAGAGTCATAAGGAAAGCCTTCTATATTGTACATCTTATAAGTAAGAGCATCACATCCAAGACTAAGGATGTTAAACTCCTCTGTACTCGACCCTCTCAGACCACTAATAGAGTACAATGCTCCCTTTTACATGTACCTCACTAGACACCTGCAGCAGCTGGAGAGACCACAGAGGTTTCTCATTAAGAAAGTTCAGGGCCTCCAAAACATGACCTCCATGGAAAGACTGAAAGCCCTGCCACTGTAATCTGGATCCTACAGGCTGCTGAGAGACGACTTTTGGCTGGCCTACAGAAGAGTCCCTGCCTTAGTAGAAATGCTGCACATCTGCAAATCAAATGAGTCACTCGCTGCAGGGATCTCATCCTAGCTTGTGACATTAACAGAACATTCTGGAGAGACAGATGCATCTCCCAGAGATTACCGCTACTCTAGAATAAACCACCAGTTCACATGAAGTTCCTCAATAACCCTATTCATGCACATCCTAGACAATTAGATGGGAGACTGTAAATTCACCCCAGGGGTGGCTTCATGGACAGGGGCAGTTGCTGCTGATCATAGACTCGCTTTGCGAATAATGACCATCTAACTAAGGTCAGTTAGGGAACACAGGTATAACATGGCTGGGCTTGTAAAGGCCCTAGGGCCATTAGCCTAGTAAACTCCTGTGAACCTATCGTAAGAGCCTACAAATCTATGAACATTTCCCCTGAACACATACTAGTTTTAATGGCCTACATCTATGTGGCTGTGTTCTCTGACCCCCCCCCCCCCCCACACACACACACACACTGGAAAAGCATCTGTCATTTTCTACACTGTTGTTATGAGCAGCACCAAACAATTATATAAATAATGCAGTATTGCCTTCAAATCTTCATTGAGTAAGAATAAATAGTCCAGGGGATTTGATCAGTACCAATGTAAATGTCTTTCTTGACTTAACTTAAAAATGTAAAGAACCTGAAATGGTAAGCCAAGGACAGTGAAAATTCAGTACCTTACCTATGGGATTTAGCACAGGTGTTACTCATGTGCCCCTAAAATGTTTTGGCTAAAACCTCCAGCATGTCATGACTTTGACTGTAGATTCTATTATTGTAATGTATTTAGTATAGAAGATGCTTTTCTTCCTTTTATTTATAATTTTGAAGGATCTACAGTGAACATTTATTTTTCAGGCTAACTGTAACTATTTAGTTGATGGCTACACTGGCTTGTTTTGAAATGTTATGGAAACTGTATTAGGCTGGGGGCACTTTCTTCAGAATTTTATATCAATAGATTTTCTTATTTTAA
>NC_056731.1:1775272594-1775450094 GCF_019279795.1 Protopterus annectens
TGATTTGGGCTTAATTAGATATATATTGTCTCTTGCATTACATATTAGGCAAAGTGGTAAAGCGGTAGGCTTTTATTTGCAATATCAAAAAATTTATTGCTTTCGGAATGTGTAAACAATTTCATACATTGAACAATGCTTAAAAATTAGCTGTCAGACATGCACGTTAATTATGTTTATTAATTTCTGAAAATAATTGAGGCTTTCATTTGTCAGAATCAGAAAACATTCACTGTCTGCAGTCTTTCTGGTAATCCACAGCAGTAATGAGAATGTATAAAGTAGATTGTCATGAAAATAGATACATCATTGTTAATGTTGTCTTCACTTTTACCACACTGATAAGTAATCAACTTAAAAAATTAAGATCTGTACTTTTTTTTTTTTGGTCTTTCTTTTTGCTCACATAAGCACTAGTTGCTAGCTAACTTTTTCTGAGATCTTCATTAGACTCCAGCTAAGGCATTGTAAGCCAAGAGAGTTTCATTCTTAATAGCATTCTTACATTTCTTTTGTTGTTGATAATAATGACAGAATGACCATTATTCTCTATGTATATTACATGTTCTTTAAATATTTTCACACTTTCACTTTTCTGTGCTACAGAACCACAGACCGAGTTCTCAGAAGCCAGTGTACTGTAAGCCTTGCTCTTCAAACCCGATGTACTAAACTACATTGCTCTTACTCTAGTTAGGTTCATAGGTAAGTACTAGACTGTCTGCCATTGCAGGCCATTTTAAGCCTAGCCAATTTCCCTTTTTGTGCTCAAATTAAAACCTATCCTATTTAGTTAGAGACTGGCTTTACTCATCCCATGGTTGATAATTATTTATTACCCATAGCAAGGATAATTCAGATCATACCATAGATGTTTTATCCCATACATGGGTCCCCGCAAATTCTTTAGGAACTGCCTCTGTCCATTAGTATATACAAGGGGCAGTCCTGGGGTAAATTTTGTGCTTCCCATCCATAGCTCTAAGTTGTGTTTGAGTATGGAATGTGTGGACTTTATTTTATGTGGATAGGGAGTCTGTTTTATAGCAGTAGTGTCCTCTGTGAGATGTACCTGTCCCTCCAAACTGTTCTATTGATGTTATAGAAGAGGGTTTAGATCCCTAGACCAAGTATTTATGATGCCATTTGACTTGCTGATGTGCAGTAAACCCATCGGTATTGGTTCTTGCATGCCAGACACAGGTGACCTCTTATCAGTCTGTAAGATATTGAGTATAGTGACAGACCTTCAATTTGGTCCATGTAGAACACGTTTTATTAGTACGGTATCTCTGTGGGTGCTCCATTTGTTGCATGTAAATGGATAGAAACATGTCAAAAAGGCCATTATATTTAATGACTGGCCTAATGAAGGCTTAGTAAAGGGGGCAATGACATCCCTAGATATAGACACAATTGTTTATAAACTGTGCAGTATTGAATGACTTTCTTACAACAATGGGCACATGTTGGACAAAAGTTTGGTCACTGTCCACATAAGTTCCCAAATCCCAAGCAACTGGGTCAAACCTTAGTGGTGTATTGTTAATGTGGTAGTTCCCTGGGATGTATGACTTCCCAAATTATATAATAATACATTGTTTGGCATTTATATTCAGTCCATGATTTTGGCACCATTTATTTGAGATTAATCTTCCTGCTGGATGGCTAAGTTATTTAGGGATCCAGTGACCACTCCTACCTTACAGTCATCTACAAACTTAGCCAGAGCCCATTGGTATTTGCTTTTACTTTAGAAAAGTAGATGCCAAAGAGGAGAGGTCCCAGCACAGAACCCTGTGGGACTTCACTGGTGACTATTATCTCTGTGGTGCTAATTTTCCAAATTTTTATTTCCTGTATCTTATCTGTAAGCCAATTGGCAATCCAGCAGGTGACATAGAGATTTATTCCCAGTTTATTTAGCTTTTCTACTATGTCTGAGGGGGAATTGTGTCAAAAGCTTTAACCAGGTCAAGGCATGTGCTCCATTCCATTTTGCCTTCTTCCATTGCTTTGGTGACCTTTTCAAAAAACCCACCAGTTTGAGTAAACATGATGTGCCCTTGATAAATCCAAACTGAGACAAGTCCAGTGTTGGAGATTCCCAGTGTTCTGATTGATTAGATCTATGATAAGTCTTTCCATGACATTTCAGATGAGGCTTGCCTGATTCTGTTGAAAGTCATGCCTTATGCAGTGGAATGATTGTACCTGTTCTCCATTTCCTTGGTACAAAACCTTCTCTGTACTTGCTCCAAAACTGTGTCAATCCATTTTTTTCTATCTCGGCAATCATACTAACTGCGCTAAATTCAGGCCCCAACTCAAACAGTATTTGTTTGAACAATAAAAAACCCAAATGCCAGAACACAGGACATAACACTTAATCAGCACTACTCTTCACTAGGTTCATTTCCTCACACATCACCCTATTTACATTGCTACTCTGCTGCCACTGTAATGTCCTTCCATATCACTGTTGATTCTTTAGTTAAGGGATCTCCTGCGAAGGATAGTCCTATGTCTGGCTAGTATACCAAAGCCTTTAGTACTTATAGGCATCGTACATCACACGTGTGCTTCCCGCACAAGGCTTAGGACATAAAGGTGATGTATGGATGCACACACTCAGAACTACTTTGCTGCCAGTCCGAACACCATTGTTGTATGTCGGTCTGAGCACCCGTCTGCTATGTTGGTTACCTAGCCGTATTTTCAGATAAGTACCCTGTTGGAATTTCTTCTCTTTCTTTTACTTTTTGGTGGTTATTGTGTTCATGCCATCCAGAAAGGGAAAATTTCAGTGTGAGAGGCAGATTCCCCATAAAGACTGTCATGACCAATGTCTATTTTATTTGGGTGCTTCCAACGATCCTATGAAATACTATATCTGCTAGGCATTTGTATCTAAGACCCTACTTAGTCATTTCTCCTCCTTGTCCATATACCTGGAGAACGAGTGTCTTAAGTTTTGACTCAGGGTGTTATGGCAGATTCCTCCTGTTCAGAGGGCTAGCTCTCTGCCAAGAAGGTGATCAGAAAAGTTAGGTCTGATCTGGCTGCTGTCCAGCCTCCCCAGATGTCTCTCTCAAGGCTGGTGGGCTGTCTGCTGGTTGCTCTGGATTCATCTTCTGCGAACCCATCTGAGCCTGGCATGGATCCTGTTTCTCACATATCCTTGAAAGGTTTTCAAACGTCTGTACCGGACATTGAGGGAGAACCTCAGCTGATTATAACCAAAGGACCAAGGGAGATTCCTCAAATCTTATGGAGGAGATTCCTACAACCATTATTGAGTCTCACCAGGGGTCTGACCCTGCAAGAGTCTTTTGTGCGGACATCCTGCAGTAAAAGAAACAGAAAATGAAGTAGCTTTCCCTTATTTTTAAGGATCCCCAACATGAATGGCAGATTTCTCCAAGTGTTTATGTAATGCTTTGATGGCCTTGAAGCCTTTTCAAGGAGGTGCTGTGCCTGCTCCTCCCTGGTCTTCCACTTCACTTAAGAGACCTAGGGAATTGGATTCCTTGGATGAGGACCTGGACACTGAGGAAGAATCTTTGGCTTACTCTTCCCAAATCCCTTCCGTCTTGGACTATGATTTAGAGGAGGAGGACTCCATAAGTCCAGATTCCCCTCTGGGGGAACTCTCCTTTAGGGATACCATTGCCCATATGATGGATTATTTTAAGTGGGATTGTTCTCAAGTCTCTGAGGTTCAGAAAAGATATTATGAACTCCTACAGATAGTCTCCCAAGGCATCTGCTATTCCTCCTGTTCTGATTGACCTTCTGTATACATTCTCAGCAGCATCTGTTGCCCCTGACTCTCATCTCTCTGCACCTAAGAAGCCAGATAGGGCCTATAAAGTGCCTGAGGAATGCACATTTCTGTATAAATGCCTCTCTGCTGACCCTTCTGTAGTGTCAGTCTCCCCTGATAAGCTTTCTAAATTACTGGCCTTTACCAAGCTGTTGCCTTCTGATAAGTATAGTACAGCTATGGAAAAGCTGGGCAAAAATGTTTACAGTGCTGCCACTTTATCCTTTAAGACCATTAATTACTAGACTGATATGAGTAGGTATGTTTTGGCTGTCCTTTCTCAGGTTTCGAAGGTGGTTTCTGACCTTCGTGACTCTTTGGGAGGAAGGCTACGGCCCTGGCCCTGTTAGGTTGTACTTCCCAAGTTGCCTGTCACTCAGTCAAATGCACCTGATACCTCTTCCAGTGCTGCTGTATTTATTTCTGCTATTCTTGGCTTTGTCTTCAGGCTCTTCCTGAGGACGTTAAGGCAAAACTTTTGGATACTGCATTGAATAATATAAATCTTTTTTGGTCTGCTGCTGCTTTTCAAATCTCTCCAGGACAAGGGAAAAGCCTTGCAGGAATTGAAAAATATTTTTGTTTCTCCTATTTACAAATTTCAGAGGAATTATCCCTCCAAGTCTGCATTTGTCCTTAGGCAGTCTTGCTGTCCTCCCAAGGGCAAGAAGGGTTCAAGCCGTGTGACTCCTGCTAAGTCTACTCAGAATCCTGCCACCCAGAAACTTGCTTTCCAGGGCAAGTCATGTTCTGTTTTTCAGTTTACTTTTTCCTTCCCTTGATTAAGTTCCCTTGTCCCTCTGTCTTCCCTGTCTATTCTAAATTGCCTTCAAATCACTTTAGACTTTTGGGTTCTGTCTATTATCTGTCAGGGATATTTCATGGTCTGGAAGTCCCCTCTTCCCTTTTCATGCATTCCTCAGCCTTCTTGAGAGCAGCTGTTTCTTTTCCCAGAGGTTCTTCACTCTCTTTTGGCTCAGAGCACCATTCAAGCATTGCCTCCTGACCACGAAGGAAAGGATTTTTATTCTTGGATGTTTTTGGTCCCATGAAAGGAGGGTACATGGAGACCAATTTTGGATCTTTCCAGTCTGAACACCTTCCTCAAGATTCCTTCCTTTCAGTTGCTGTCTCTACAGATGTTATGTCTATTTCTTCTACCCCAGGCCTTTCTGGTGTTTCTGGATCTCAAGGATGAATACCTTCACATCCCCATCCACCCGCTCTTTGGGAAATTTTTACATTTACATTGCCCTGGACTTCACAGTACCTTTTCTTCCCTGTCTCAAGCTCAAGCTTTGGTGGTGTATTCATCCCAGGGACCAGATGACATTCCAGGTTTTCTTCTAAACAGGCCAAAACATAAACTAGCATCACCACACACTAAGTACCTTTTCAATCATAGCCTAACCACAGGCTTTGTTCCTGCATAATGCAGAACAGCTACAATTATTCCCCTCCACGAAGGTGGCCTAGCAACACACCAGGGATATTACAGACTCATAAGCCTGACCAGCCTTATCTCTTAAGGCCATGGAACATATTATTATGGACCTCATAAATTAATACATAGGTGATCTCCAAATTCGGGATCCTACCCAGTTTGGCTTCATGAAGGGCAGATCCTGCCTGTTAAATCTGGTGGATTTCCTTGAAAGTGTGACCAGGGCCATTGATGAGGGTAA
This sequence comes from Protopterus annectens, assembly GCF_019279795.1. NCBI lineage: Eukaryota > Metazoa > Chordata > Ceratodontiformes > Protopteridae > Protopterus > Protopterus annectens. Next base: position 1,775,278,106 of record NC_056731.1, read on the forward strand.
ATCTGTGCACACAGCATACCTCAGTTTGGCAAAGGCTTTATACACAATCCCATATTCAGACATTACCAATAAACTTAGCAAACTGAATGTAAACTCCTTCGTTGTAAGATGGGTTGTCAACTGGCTCACAAACTGGACATACACTATCAAAGTGAGTGACTCCACATCAACCAGCAGACCTGTTACCAATGGGGTGCCACAGGGCTTAGTGATAGGCCCCTACTGTTTGGTATATACTTCTCAGAAGTTCAGGTCAAAACTAAAGAGTTGTGGCTGACCAAGTTTAGAGATGACTGTAAACTAGATGCAATCATTGAATCCCCAAATAATGTCAGTATACTCCAGGAGGGTCTCACACAGACCAACGACTGGGATGTTAGTCACGGTCTCAAACTGAATGCACAGAAGTGCATCATCACTCCGTTTGGCCCAAACAATGTCCCTTCACACTATCAAATTAACAACAGTACCCTAAGTACCCATGAATTGATAAGGGACCTGGGATTACAGGTTGACCGTGCCCTTAACTTCAACCACCACATGTCTACTGTTGTAAGGAAAGCTTTCCACATAACTCACTTGATTAGTAACGGCATCACCTCGAGAGCAAAAGAAGTTACAAACCCCCCCATACTTTGCAGTTATCTAGCCCATAATTGAGTATAATGCCCCTTTTGATGTGTACCGTACTAAGCAGCAATTAGAGAGACCTCAGAGGTTTCTAGCAAAGAAGATCAAGGGCCTCAAGGATGTGCCTTGCACAGACCAACTAAAGTCCCTGTCACTATACTCCATATCATATAGACTTCTTAGGGGAGACTTGTGCCTGGCCTACAGAGCAACTCAAGACCCAAACCTAATGAACTTACTTGCATATCCGTAAATCAAATGGGTCTAGGGCTACACATTCTAGGAACTTAAATATGGCCTGCGACTTAAATATGACATGCAGGAGGGAAGACCTATTGTTTCTATGTTAGGTTCCTATTTGGAGAATGTTGGTCTGTTTTTAGACTTTCATCTTAAAAAATATTTGGAAAAAGTGCCATCCCATATTAAAAACACGGGTGAGTTGTGTGAGGGACTTAAGAAAATTAAATGGCAGGAGAATTTTTTCTGGGCTGCAGTGGATGTTAGTGCACTATATACAAATATTGACATCAGAAGGGGCCTAGAAGCCATGGGAAGAATAATCGGGGATGGTCCCCGATCTTCATTCCTATTACTCCTGCTGGAGTTTAGCCTAACGCACAGTTACTTTAGATGGGGAAAACAGTTCTTTCTGCAGAAAAGAGGCTCAGCAATGGGACAGCTTTTGCCCCCACTTATGCTGTGGTATATATGGGTGATTTTGAAACTCATTTCATGTATCATAATGGTTATTTTGCTGAGAATGTAGTTTATTATGGGAGATTTATTGATGATGTACTTTTTGAGAGATCAACAGGGTTTTTTCAGATTTATGGAAGGCTTGAATGGTACAACACATGGTTTGCAGTTTACATGTCAGATAAGTTCCATCAACATTAATTACTTGGACGTGGAGTTGTATGTGGATGAAAAGAATATGGTACAGTTTAAACCACACAGGAAACCCACTTCGGTTAACAACTTTTTGCATGCAGATAGCATGCATCCCCCACATTTGATTAAGGCACTGCCTTATGGTGAGTTTAAATGGGTCTTTCAGAATACGTCTGAGGAAAGATTTAAACAGGTATTTTTAATTGATGTTTTTGGTAGACTCAACTGTAGAGGTTATTCAGAGGGCTTTTGATAGAAGCTAGGAAAATAGCTGTGGCTGAGAAAAAGAAACTGAATTACCAATGATGGCAAGGGGTGAGGAATAATAGAGGGAATGATGAAAAGAATAAGGAGAATACGATAATGGAAGAAAATTTGTTTTATGTGACAACATTCTCCCCCTTTTCTAAAGTGTTGGAGGACATTATTAAGGAATTTTGGTATATGGTTATTGAAGATATGAGTGTAGGACAGCTTTTTCCAAAATGTGTGACCTTCTCTTATGGCAGATATAGCAATTTGAAAGAATTACTTAGTGGGAGTAGTGGCGAGTTAATGAGGGAAAGTAGAGTGGGTACTCGTCCCTGTGGCAACTGTAGTGTATGTAATAGGGTTCCTATTAGATGACTGAAGACGCAGTCTATTGAATGCGTTTTGGTCGAACTTAAAACAACGAAAAGGCAAAATAGCGAAGCGGCTTTTAAGCAAATTCTTTCCCAGGGAAAGAATTTGCTTGGCCGCTTCTGTTACTTTGCTGTTTTTGGCACTGTAGTGTGATCTCGGAAGTTGGTATATTTAAGTAGGGGCTGTGTGGGGACGAAGCCCCCCACTTTATGTATTCTTTCATTTTTTTTTTTGAACAGTGATTTTTTTTCCCCCTTGGAAAAAAAATCGCTGTTCTGAGCTTTTGAGGTTTTAAGCTTTTGCTTACATGGGGTCGATTATTCGTCGTTCGCTTTTTTAAATGTTTGCTGATATAATATAGACCCACGTAATAGGGTCAGAAACCTCGGTGGTTGTAAGATCTATGGGAAATTATACAAGGCTAGAGAAGGTTTTCATAATTCACAGAGAGTTATTTACATTTTAGGTTATGGTTGCGAAAAGGTGAAATGGTATATAGGACAAACAAAGAGGAAGGTGAAAATGAGGAAGATGGAACACCTAGGGGACATTAGGAAACAGAATTGTTTGAGCCCAGTGGCTGAACATTTTGTTTCCATTCATGGGGGATGTTCAAATAGTTTGTTTTTTAGTGTATTGGCATGTCCATTCTTGGAGTATGGGGGAAGTTTTAAGGATGAATTAAATAAACTTGAATGTCGAATAATTATAAACTTTAGAACACTACAACCTAGAGGCATGAATATTGATAGTAACCTTACTTTATAAAATTTGAAATTGTTAATTTATGTTTATTTATGTAAAATTACGTTAGTATTTAAAAATGTGCATGTTAATTATAGATTGTTATATTTAGTGAAGTAGTTTGTATGTGTTCACTTTAATATGGTTAGAGTTTAAGTGTGTACGTTTATTTAGAAAAAGGCAAATTGATGAATTGATACCAATTGTTTGTATAAATGCAGGATTGAATAAACGCATGAAGTGAATATTTACCCCGGTGTTATGGTTTTTGGAATTTCCAGTTCCTTTTTCTTGTGTTTTTGCCATTGATGGTTCATTTGGTGGTGTGTTGGGATAGAGTTATCTCCCAGCGATTGCCACATCTTTGGAACAGGCTACCAATTCATGTGAAACAGAGCACCTCTATAACACTGTTCAAAAGGAACCTGGAAGAGTGGATGGGGCACCGTAAATTCTTACCTGGGATAGCACCCACTAACCTCCTAGACATGGGCATTCATCACTAAATGCAGTCTTGGGAATTGATTAGTACCTCTATGGTATTGCATTGGGTTGAAACGGCTAGGCTTAAAATGACCTTTGGGTCAATAGCTTAGTAATCTCCTGTGATCCTATGATCAACTTTCGCTCAAGCCGGGGCTTCCTGTTCAAGCTCCATTTCAACTCGGGAGCTCTTTACAGATGCCTCAGACTGGGGGTGGGTTGCCACTTGCGGCCCCCTCAAGGTTCATAGTCTCTGGCTTCCTCATCAGAGCTCAGATCACATCAGTGTAAAGGAGATAAGGACTTTGCTTTTGGCTCTTCAGACTTTCCACTACCTCTTTCATCCCAGGCTCGTCAACGTTTTTACAGACAATACCACAGTGATGTGGTATGCCAACTAGCAAGGGGGGCACACAGTCTTATCTTCTTTGAAAACTAGCTCTTCAGGTCTGGGATCTAGATATCCAGTATCAAGTGACTCTTCAGGCAGTTTACATTACCTTGGAACACAATCTAATGACAATCTTCTTGAGCAGGTCCAGCACACAAGCTCACGAATGAATGCTTCACAGAGATGTGTTTCTGGAGATTGTCCATCAGCTGGGTATTCCTTAGGTAGACCATTTTGCTTCCATTCTGAGCAGTTAACTTCTTCTATTCTATTCCAGTGTCCCTAGTCCTCTGGCTTGGAAAGTGGACACCCTGTCTTTTCCTTGAAAGAGGATGTTTCTGTACACCTTCCCTCCCCTTCCTCTTTTACCACAACTCTTGTACAAAGTCAGGCAGTACTCTCCCAAAATCTTGCTAGTGACTCCCTTTTGGCCCAGACAGCATTGCTTCTCCCTTGTTTCTGACTTGGCCAGGGGCAGTTACCACAGTTACCTCACTGGCTGGATCTTCTCACACAAGACAAGGAGTCTGTTCTCCATCCTTACTTGTCCCTTCTTCAGCTGACACTGTGGGTGTTTCCTTTCAGGCAACTCTTTTCTGAGGATGGGCTTCAGGCTCTGCAGGAGGCCAGGAACCCACGATCAGGAAATCATTTTGTTTTATTTAATATTTGTTTTATTTCACATTTGTTTACCTGGAAAGTCCAACTTGGAAGGAAGCCAGTTTTCAGCAGAGGCCCAGGGAGAAATGCTCCAGATACATGTCTTTGTAACGTGGGAGGAAACTGGAGCACCTGAAGGAAACCAACATGAATGTAGGGAGGACGTGCAGACTGCACAGAAGACACCCCAGTCCAGAATCGAATCGGAGAACCACTTGCTGTGAGGGGACAACGCTACCGCTGCGCCATCCATCATATATGTCCAAATGGAAGTGATTGTCAGTCTGATGCCTCTCTGGCCATCAAGATCCCCTAACTGTGGAGGTTCCTCTGGTTCTCTCTTATTTGTGTGATCTGTTCCATGCTGGGTTGGATTCTTCTGAGTCCATCTATAAGCAATTTCTGCTTGTCTGGCCTTGACTCCTCTTCTGGCCTCTAGATTTGAGGTCAAGCAATTTTTTAAAGGCATCTTTCTTATCAAGTTTCCCAGAAAGCCTATCTCCACCTTCCTGGGACCTCAGTTTTGTACTTGAAAAATTAACTCAGTCTCCTATTGAGCCTGTTTCTTCAGCTTCCTTACAGCATTGTACTTGGAAGACTGTTCTTCTTTTGGATCTTACTTCAGTCAAGACGGTGTCTGAACTTCAGGCTGTCCTGGTTATTCCTCCTTTCCTAGTTTGCCACAGAGACAGGGTATCTCTTCATACTAATCCTTTTCTAACCAAGGTGGTCAATGAGTTGTCCCTTAATCACTCAATTTATCTTCATTCTTTTTTTCCTTCTCTGCAGTCTGCCAGTGAGAATGTTCTACACACCTGGGATTTGCATAGATAGCTTAGACATTATTTGGATAAAACTAAAGTTGTTCACAGATCTGAGCAACTTTTTGTTTCATTTCATCCCAGGACTTTAGATTTCACTTTTTCTAAGCAAACTATATCCTCTTGAATTTCTAATGCCATTTCTTTGTGTTATTCTTTTCATGGAAACCATATTTCATCATCAGTAAAGGCCCACTCTACTAAGGCAGTTGCCTCCACTTGTGCTTTTTTCAAGAGGTCAGATATCAGTTCAATCCCTGATGCTGCTACTTGGTCCTCCGTACATATGTTCACTAAGTATTGCAAGATGGATGTTATTTTCAGGGCCAGGACAAGTTTTGCCAGGGCTATCCTGTATGGGTTCGTGGAGGGCTGCTCTGTGCCTTCCTCCTCCCAGGCTACCTCATGAGCCGTTGTACTCTTCCTTAGGAAAAGAATACTGCAACAGTGATACGGAAAGACAGAGTGCAGTTGTGTAAAATCGTGCCATAACAGTAGATATACATCTCTTTCCTGTTGCAGTATTTGCTCCCTCCTTGACCTCCTGGGCGCAAGGGATTCTTCATCTTCTTCTTCCCATTTTCTCCTTCTGGATGCTCATGTTCTCCTTGTCCCCAAGGGCATTCTATTTCTCCTGAGACTTTATCATTTCTGTGTGTGTGGTTTTATATCACCTTTATGCCCCATGCCTTGCACAGGGAGCATACATGTGACATATGATGCCTATAAGTACTAAAGTGTTTGATATATTGGCTGGACGTAGGGCTATCCTTGGCAGGAGATCCCTTAGGTAAAGAATACTGCAGCAGTGAAGAGAAGGACATCTAATGTTATGGGTAATATTTTACACAATTGTAGTTTTGTGCTTCTTGTAAATATGTACATAGCTTCTCATTTCCCTTTCTCACCGTCATCCCTCAGCTTTTACCTTTCTCAGTCCCCCTGTCTCCTTACACTCTGCAACTTTGCTACTTGCCTGAAATACATTGTGTTAAAACTAGTCACTGTTTTCTTGTTATTTTTTTAAACTTTTCTGCTTGTAAAACGTATGCCTCATCATGGTGTAAGCAAGAGTCTCAAACTCAAATAACCACTGGTGCTGCATGAGCTCTAGCAAACCCAGATAAGAGCCACTGTCTCCAAGACAAAAAAAATGCAAGCACTGTAGGTAGATAAGTTATGTAGTCACCTCCCTCATCTGTAATTACACTTTAGTGAGGGCTACTTGTACTTGAGATCCAAGGGCCAAGAGTTTGAGATCTCTGGTGTAAAGTTTGTTGCTTGTATCTCTCTTTTTGGGACCAATTTATATTGCATTGTGTTCCGCTTGTGGTTGTAATTGTTACATTTCTGTTACTAGTATTTTGAAAGTAACCCAAGCCGTGACTGCAATTGATCAGGCCAGTAACCAAAATGTAAATAAAATTAAGTATTATGGATTGAAATAGAAAACACACAAAGGGTAGTTCACTGAAAAGGTCCGGTTTGTTATTTTGACCCAGGGCTTCTCTCTCTCTCTTATTGCTGCATAACATCAGTAAAATGCACAGATTGTCTGAGACACATCAAGCTTATGGCTTCTAAATATTATGAATATCACTTCTCATCTAATATTGTGATCCAGTTTCCCAGTTTGATCTGAACCTTTTCAGTCGTAACAGTAAGATGCTTTAACAGTGGCTCTTACTATTGATGATGTCACTTTTTTGTTAATTTGATTCCTCTGTCCCTGCTACCACAGAACACTAAACCTGTGAATGTTTTTATCATTGGTTCCCACTAGTAAACTCGCTCTTCCCATCAAACACCTTATCTCTCTGTGTTCATTAAAGATGTGCTTGTGATGGAAGCCCCCTCCTCTAATACATACGCCCATACACAAACACACACACACACACACACACACCTCTCTCTCTCTGTTGTAAGCATTTGCATGTTTGCCACCACTGTTGCTGTATTTTTATTTTCCTGCTGATAGTAAGTTGGTGTCTTTTTGATCACACAAATCTATCATTGAGATTGCACGTCTGGCTCTTCAATGCACAGCAGTAGCAAAAGGTCCCCAAATATGCCTGGAAATGTGTGTAAATAGTAAGACATGTTACCCATTTTACTTAATCTCAACTGTATGAGTTGATCACTCATGCTCCCTGGGAAAGTGTCCTTAAACATGACTGCAGTTATGCAAAGAAAGTTATATATTTCTGCAATGCCAGTACTATCCTATGTACCAATCTTTTTTTTAGATGTCATGCAGTCTTTCTATTGTTTCGGTGATTCATATGTGTTACAATAATCTGAACTGGACAAGTTTACTAAAAAATGTTGTTTGTCAAACTGTATAATACACTTGCAATGTGGTGCTTATTTCCTGGGCCTCTGCTGAGAAAGGGATTTGCATTGTCAAATTTTCCTGAAAAACAAATGGAAATAAAGTAAAATCTGGAATGCTGAAGTGAGTTTTAGATGTTTTGCTGACAGCTAAGAGACAAACTGTCAGGGTAACCTGTTTAACTAATTAGTATGATTTTTTGTTATGGGTGGTTACAGAGAGAGTGGGCTACTTTTCTTCTAAGGTGAAATTCACTTGGACTATCTTATTGTAAGTCTCGGCAAAGTTCTCTAGTAAATCAGTGTGTAATTAAAAGGGGGGGGGGGTAATTCAGACACCCACAGCATTTAAGTAAAACACTAATTTCTGCAAGCCTTTTTTTTTTTATTTTTACCTGCTGTCATAGAAAGTGGCTAGATCTACATGACAGAGCCACGTTTATGTAGCAAACATATTTGCAATGCATAACTAGCCTCTTCAGCCACATTCCTTGAAAATCATTAAACAAACAAAAAGCTCATAGAAACTAGTTCTTCACTTAAGTGCTACATGTTTCTGAATATATTGTCCTGGTTACAGTTAGGAAAAGTGAATGTTCATTTGAGTGAATGCTTTTTCATGCTGTAAGAAAAAAGCAAATACTCGTGAGTGAACATTGTTCCTAATGGAGTCTCTGCCAGCAGTGTTTTGAATGGGATCGTGGTACAGCGAGGTAAGGGAATTTGCCATTACCTGCTGTTGTGTGATCTTGGAGATAGTATATATAATTAGCACGGGGTGTTGGGGGTGCAGGAAGGGCTTGCTCCCTATTAAAAATAGAGAGTAGCAATTTTTTTTTGAGTGTTTACTTTAAACTGATCACTGTTATCTGATCACAGGTTTGCTCATATGAATGTTCACTGTTTAATGAGACACTCATCGACCTATATTTTTGGCTTTTTCTGCTTTTTTTTTGGATTCTCAATTGTAATTCCATGACTTGTAAATGCATGTCTTAGAATTATGGAAAAAGTGCAGAAATGCAGAACAGTGAATATTATAGCAATAACCCACGCCTGGGTGTAGGTAATGCGGGATTGACCCACGGTTGGTGTGGTTTGGTCCCGAGGGACCAAACAAAGACAACCGTGGGTAAATCCCGCATTACCCACACCCAGAAGTGGGTTATTGCTATTATACTATGACATTATTTAAGAAAAGAAATAATTACTTTTCTTAAATAATGGCATTGTATAATGCCTCTTTGCTGCCCTTCTGCAGCTGTCTGGCATCCGCGGCAGTTCTGATGTACTTACTGCGCATGCCTATGCAGTACATCAGAGCTGTGGCCAAAAGCAACGGAGAAAGCAAGATCTCCATTGCTTTTTACTGTTTCGCTATGTTAAATGGGTTTAACATAGCGAGACAGCTTTAAAATAAACAACGGAGATGTCCGTTGCTTATTTTAAAGCTGCCTCGCTATGTTAAACCCATTTAACATAGCAAAACAGAGTAAAAAGCAACGGAGATCTTGCTTTCCCCGTTGCTTTTTTTTTTAAACCTGTCTCGCTATGTTAAATGGGTTTAACATAGCGAGACAGCTTTAAAATAAGCAACGGAGATCTCCGTTGCTTATTTTAAAGCTGTCTCGCTATGTTAAACTCATTTAACATAGCGAGACAGGTTTAAAAAGCAACGGAGAAAGCAAGATCTCCGTTGCTTTTTACACACTGTGTCGCTATGTTAAAGGAGTTTAACATAGTGAGACAGCTTTAAAAAAAGCAACGGAGATCTACGTTGCTTTTTTTAAACCTGTGTCGCTATGTTAAACTCTTTTAACATAGCAAGACAGTGTTTTAAAAGAGACTTATACTAATGGAAAAGTCCGGCGACGGACCTTTTTCCATTAGTATAAGTCGATTTACAACGTGCACGCTGGCCAATCAGCGTGCATGTTTTGGAATATTAATGGGGGGGTCATGGTATAATGAACATTGTTGTTCTTGCATTATAATTGTTTTTTTTTCCCAAGGTGGGCAAGCCCGTTGGCTCCCCAAGCTTTGTATGTACAAACGCTGTGTGATTGCCAAACCTCAGACAAAAGGAAGTCTTCCAAGGAAGAGCAATCTCAGACTTAATATTTGTAAGCCTGTGTTTTCACTTATTCAGTCTTGCTGTTCTAGGACTCTCAGTAATGAGTCTCGGTATATAAGATGGTTACCTGATCCTGTATACCTGACATCTGTAGCCTAATAGAACATGTCTTAAACGTAACTTCTTCTTGAGCAATCCCGTTTTTGTGCAAGCCTGAATTTTGCTTTTGGGTGTTTTCCCATTTATTTTGACTTTTCGGCCTGTTATATATTGAAAATTCCTGTTTTTTTCCCCCATGGATGTCTGTGCTTCATTCCCTGAGCTGATTTCCACATCATAGGCTTTTTTGACATGAGTAAACTTTCCCTTAACTTCAACTGTTATTCATTCATTCAATTACTTCACAAACTTGACTTAGTCTTCTCTAAATCACATCATTCACCTTATATTTTTCTTATGTATTTTATTTATTTATAGGAACAACTTGATTTATTCTTCACATTGCTAATTCACAACAACCTTCCATTTTTTATTTCATGGTTTTGTTTGTTGTCAAGTTTTTTGATTCAAAACAAGAGATCACATACATTTGTTACAGTGAAAAGGGAAAAATCTTGGTTACATTTTCCATCACTTTGTACATACAAATTCCTTATTTTTATTTTTTTTTTTAATTTTATATTGCCTTAGTTTATTAAGATAATCCCATAGGGTATGGAAGATAAAACTCATTTTCAGCAGAGGCCCAGAGAGAAAAGCTTCATTGATCTAGTATACAGAATTCAACAATTACTAACAAATTGCACACAGTAGAAGAACAATACATTAGAATGCAAGCCATAGATTAATGATAGCTGAGATACATAGTAGAGTATTAATTCTGTTCTTTACTGATGTACAACATACAGTTTTTTAATTCCTTCTGACCTATTCACTTTAATCATCTCCTGGAAAATTATTTTTTATATTATGTTTGCAAATGTACCATTTATTTTTATGAAATTTACCTGTTCAGTCTGTAATGATCCAATCTCTAAGATTCTTATTTCCTTTGCTATATTCAATACTTCATTTACTGGTGACTTAATTTGAATTCCACTTTGGAATGATTTTCATTTTTGACCATGAGTAACATTAAACTTAATAAGGCTTTAATGTACTTCAGCATATTAAAATATAATCTCCAACTTGTTAGCATCATCTCTTTTTTTGTTATATGATCCCCCCAGCATTTGTGTCAGAATATTTTTCAAAGAGACCTTAAATCTTCTGTTCTTAGTTCCACACATTCCAAGCAAATGTGTTCCTGATTCCCTGTCTCCTTTCTTCACATCTCTAGCAACTATTCTCCACTTGAGGGAGAATCCCCTGAAGTTTCCTTGGAGTATAAAGCTATGTAGACCTTTTCATGCAAATATCCTGAATTTTCTGGACTTCATAGAATACCTAGCAGTCTTCCAAATTTCCTCCGATTGTTCTTTTGTAATTTGTCGATCTTCCTTACAATCATTTCTAATTTCCTGATTAACTTTTATTATCATGCAGTATTTCAAACAATCCCCTCTGTTGATAAAGCCTTCTTATAGCTTACTTCTTGAATTAAACAAAAATCCCCCCTTAACACCCTGGATTGTAGTAGACATTAGAGCATTATATAATTTGAATGGCTTGAGTTCTTTTATCTGGAACATCTCTATTTGTACTACTTGCATTCTAGGATAAGGAAATGGATAGTGAAGCAAACCCCATAAGGCTTGTGCTCTCACTTTATCTTCTACCAGAAAAATGTGACTGTTTCAGAACAAGATGACTACTATCCAGTAGACACTGCGGCTCCTTAGCTCCGACCTATTTCTGAAGAAAACTTTGTTGAATGGTGATGAGCTCAATCAAATATTATAAATAATCTTATTTAACTACTTAAAGCTTCAAGACCTGCTGTACAGTTACTTGATAACCAATTCTGCATCCTTAAAAGAAGTTGATCCATCTGGATTAAAGCATCCTGATAACCGGGACACAGCCATGAGGCATTGATTGCCCGTTACTCAAAATCCAAAAATAAATAGAAAGGGCCTAATATGTCAAGCGAGGATATGGGGATGGAAACACAAACTACAAAAGTAAAGTTTTCAATGGTTGCCTCTTCAGAAAAGGAAACTATCACCAAAAAAAAAAAAAAAAAAAAAACAGAACTATTAAGCAACAGGAATCTTCAAAAATAGCCAGTAAACCAAAAACAGACCAACCGGCAAATCATGATGACTTGAAAACAGATCTACAACCGATTCAACAAGCTATACAGGACCTGTCAAAACAATTTAAATCATTTGGCGAATCATTTAACCAAATACTAACAAGAATGGAAAAAAAACAGAAGCAAGGATCTTCATTAATGAAAATAGAATAGAGCAGATACAGAAGAGCTCTGAAAATAACACTAAACTTATACAGGATCTGCAAGCAAAAATTACCAATTTAGAAGCAAGATCAAGACAAAATAATATTAACTGTGAAATCCCCGAACACTACTCAAACCCCATTCCTATAAGCACAATTGGTCAAATCCTGAGCATAGTACTTGATAACATGGATGAAGCTAAACAAATGATAATTGAAAGAGCCCACTGGGCGATCAGACCTGCACAAATCACAAACTGGCCGAGACAAGTCTAAGTAAGACTATTAAACCCTCAAGATGTCTTAAAAGTATTATCAGCTGCCAAAAAGAAAACCTCCTTTATTTGGAATGGATGTAAAATCTACTTCTCTGAAGATTTACCAATGCAGATTAAACAAGCGAGACAAATCCTTTCCCCTTCTGTGCTCTCCTGATCAGATCAAACTCCCAGTGGAATATCCAAATACACTGTTTTTCCAATACAAAGAAATCAGATATCCTGCCTCAACACTTGGGAAAGTAAAGACTGTCTTTCTGGACGCTTTTAAAGAGTTACCAGTAAACATAAATGCTGATTGCTGATGATTACTGAAAATTAAAAATATCTAACCTGCTATTTTGTGGTGTTTTCCAAACTCTTGCTTTGAAGATATGATTTGCTTGGTTGTAATTGATCTTGATCTTGGCTAGAGCGACAGTGGCTGTGTAGAACACAGTGGTACCAGTAGGTTAAAGTGTGAGTTTTCATCCGACCACGTATTTTGTTACAGCTGCCTCAAATAACACATCCCTTCATTGTTTACCTCATTAGAAGCTAATTCCAGTGCTAACACTCACAAGCCCTCGCAGTTGTTCAAGACCTTACAGCAATGAGCTCTATGACTTTGCATTTAAGGTGAGAACCATCACGCGATCTGCTTTTCTTGATTGTGAAAGCACAGCTGAGATCCTCCTGTGTAGCCAGGTATGATTTTGTAGGGCTATGTTAAATACCGCTTTCTACATCCCATTTCTTTGTTGGATGTTTGCACTTGGTTATTATGTACATAAAAGTCACTAAACACGATCTGCTGTACGTATATAAAATGCTGAGTGAAGTTTGATATCCACAGCTGAGCCCCATAGTTCCATGACATTGATAGGTTGCCTCAGAAAATGAGAGTTGTATGTTCATTTAACTGGATGGATTAATGGTGCTTGGTGAATTTAACATGCATTTGTTGTGTTGCAAACCGATGTATGAATACATCCGGGCTTGTCATGCAGTTTTCGTATTTATGAGCAATTTATTCCAAAATCACTCAGGTTAATAGAAAACACTGTTTTCCATTTGAACTGTAAGGGCTTGCATTACCTAAAACCCAAGGCTGAAGATAGCGATATATGGAAAGGAAGGGGAGGGGAAGGAAGCATCACAAAAAAGTCTGGTCAACTTGGACCCTTACTGGAATTGAAATTATTGGTATACCACATTGAGAATCCCTATTAAAAATAGTGACACTTAATTAGACAAATTACTTAAGACTTTTCTCAGCTATATTATGAGCTAATTTTATGGTGCATGCTTTCATAGTTTAATGAAATTACAATATATTTAAGGCTTCAAATAACTCTGCTGTATAATTTAAGATAAAGGTACACTGCCAGTCCGGACACTATTGTACTAAATTGTAGGGTTTAATGAACTTATGTTCAGCTTTAGTATTTTATTTTAAATGTCTATTCATTTACCTTTTGCTGCCTGGAAATAAGTGACTGCCTAAAACAGAGGTATCAGTGCTTGGCATAAGAAAGCTTCTATATGAGATGGTAGTAGTAACTTTTGTTAAATGAAGATAAGCCAACATTACATTTGCTGGTTTAAAGGAAAGGCCAAGGGGCCAAAAATTATATTAGTAGCAGAACCTTAAATAGATTGCGATATTATCATTTTAAGATTACACTGAAAGTATGACAGTTGCTAATTTTAGCTATAAATGAGATCTTTTTCTCTAAGAACTTGTATACCTACATGCCCTCATAGGTTCTTGCTCTGTACAATCGTTTTAATACTTCATCTTAATCTTTTCCCCTCACTCTCGCCACCTCAGCTCTGTACCACTGAAATTCTTATAAAACAAACACAAGGAGCTGAGTCTAGAGTAGTACATGCATTTAGGTAAGATATGCTAGTCTTCTTCTACTTATTGTTTGTTTTTATCTTGGGTATCTGTGCATTAATAAGAAAGTGCAAAGGAGACAATCTGTGCTCAAATTACTTTGCTGTCTGCCTATACATATCTCCATATTTTACATTTCCCTTCTCTTCTAGTTTTAGTAGGTTAGTGGTTAGGCATGGGTTGGGGGCAAGAACAAACAGGTGTTGTTTGCCACCCCAGGAATTAATGGTCCCTTCTAATCTAAATGTAAATTATAAAACTAATGCAAATCATCCTGCTGTAGTTCCACTTACTCTTAACACCATAGAATGTGGATGATTGACTCATGGAATGTGAAAGGGATCCGATGGATAGGAAAATAAAACTTTTTTCCATCTCTTCTTTAAATCACAGGCAAAAATAATAGTGGAAGTAAACACAAATGCTCAATGAAAATTGGACACAGGTCATGAGGAAGAAATGGATTGGAACAGTTATTACATCTAGTAAAGTATCAAAGGGTGTGGGTTTAGCCATATTTGTAAAAAAAAGACCTTCCGAAATAAGATTATACTACAAGATGCATACCCTGAGGGTAAATGGTGCTATATAACTTTAAATTCACTACATGTAGATAGACTTATTCTGCTACTTAACCTATATACCTCTTGTTCTAAGCAACAGAATTTCTTTGTCATTACACAGGATACTAATGCAATTCCAGAATCATTATTTAATCATAGTGGATGATTGGAATTCCTATTAGGATCCATTATTAGACAGATCAAACCCAAACAAACCTTATAACATGCATGCTACCACATCACTTACAGACTTAAAAAAATGACTTTGTACTATTTGACCCATATAATTTCCCAAAAAGAAAAATGCACAAAGATAAATATATCTTTTCTCCCACTGTCACAAAGTATGGTCTAGGACTGATTTTTTAAAAATCTCTGAATACTTCCTAAACCTTGACGTAAACTTTCAGATTGAATCCAGATTATTTCTGATCATTCAGAAATCACTTTTACTATTAATTGGTCTTATAAAACCAGTTCTGGGAGGGTTATAACTGGACCTTGAACCCCAATTTACTAATGTATGAGGACATTGTAGGGAGGAATCAACAAAATTCTTGAGGCTCTCCTAAGGGAAATGCCCAAGTCCCAATTTCCCTTTGATATTGAATGGGCCTATACTAAAGCCCATATATGAGGGTTCCTTATTAATAAAGCAACTTATCTCAAAAAACTTCACAAAACAGAAGAAAGTTCAGTAATAAATAAGATTACCAAACTAGAAGCAGAACTATAAACAACTTTTACACAAAAGACTGAAAATCAATTAAATCTGCTTCAGAAAGATCTTTATTTACTTAATGCAAGACAGGTGGATTTTCATGAAATCAAAATTCTGGCAAACATCTTGGAATGGGCACATATTCCTTCTAAGCTTCAAGCAAGGCTAATAAACCAAAAGAAATTCACACCTATTATCTCTGAGATAATCTATCAAGGCAAGGCATACTTTGCCAACAATGATATTGTACAGCTTTTTTGAAAAGTTATACTCGCATGGGGATCAAACCCCCTTAGCATCAGTGCAGGAGACCATCCAATTCTTGGACCAACTTGACTTCTCTAAAATAGAATATTCCCATCAAGAATGCATTGCATCTCCTATCACTCAACAAGCAATCATATCTGTAATTAACAACCTTAAACCCAGTAAAGCAGCAGGTCCTACAAGACCTACTGTCCAATAATTTCCAAAATACGTTTAGACTTATTTAACTACATTACTAATAATACCATCACTGGTATTCCTTTTAACTCCTCTAAAACTATACTCATCCTTAAAGAAAATGCAGATCCTAAGAACCCGAAAGTTACAGGCCCATTTCCCTGATCAATGTTGACGTTAAAATTTTTTCCATTGGCAAACAGTTTTACCTTACATTATATCACCCGGTCAATCAGGTTTGATCCAACATAGACAAACCTGTGACAACACACTTACACTAGATGCTTTGCTAAATTGTCTAATCTAAACCATAATCATGTATTTCCACTCATAGCTGATGCCTCTAAAGCTTCTGACAACTTAATCTAAACTTTCTGCTATTAGTATTACCATATTTCAACCTACCTATTAGTTTTATTCAAACCGTCAAAACACTGTATACTAATGCTTATACCTCACTATACATAAATAAGATTATCTCTGATAGGATTAATATCAAAAATGGTACACGTCAAGGTTGAGGATTAATATCAAAAATGGTACACGTCAAGGTTGCCCTCTCTCCCCATACCTCTTCAACTTGTACATCGAACCTTTACTCTTAGTTTTTTCTCACAAAACCTTCCTTCAGGTACTGACACTTTACAACACAAAGTGTGTTCTCTCAGTATTTGCAGACAACTTAACTCTCTACTTTACGTTGCCAAGCTTGGACTTAACAAAAATTCTAAATTTAATTAATACCTTTTCAAAACTTTCCAGCTACAAACTAAACCTGGACAAATCTTTAATTTTCCCAATTAATTTATCTAATCTACTCTTTTTATACCCTCGGCCAACTGAAATCAAAATCACTCATTCTCTGAAATAGGAAAGTAATCTCCTTTCAGCAAAACTCAAAACTTTTACGCAAAATAACATCACACATTTTTGGTTAACATTACAGCAGGATTATGATAAATGGAATAAACTTCAGCTTACCTTCTTGTCCAAAGTAGTGCTTATAAAAATGAACATACTACTAAGGTATTATATATCTTTATAACAACTAAACTGATAATACATAACTTTTTAAAAAAACTCTATTCACCATAGCTAAATTTATATGGTCTCCTAAATCAATTAGAATCTCTTACCAAAAGTTGATATGCCCTAAAGATAGAGGGGGTTTAACCCCCCTGACTTCAAACTGTACTATGACATAATTAACAGTAGTAGGCTAATATTAATGGCAGAGTATAATCCAAATTGGAAAGAATGGTCCCCTTCTGGGGTAGAACTTTACTATAATTATGTCATATATCTTTAACTTCAACCCTAAAGCTCTCACTTTCCTGAATAAAGAAAGAGCTTGAAAAAATCCAAATTGCACACTTCCTAAAAAACAATATACTCAACTTTCCAAAGTTAGTTGACTCATTGAACTTATCCAGTGCATTTGCCTTTACATCTTAATCTAGATCTAAAAATTAATAACTCAGTGTTAAGCTTAAATAGTTCCCCCTTTTAAGGAGTATAGGATACTCTATCCTTATGCTTACCGGCATCAACCCATCTCAGAAGTGAGATCTTCATTAAAACTTCCCATGAGCTATACTATCATCTTAAGACAAGTTAGAGAACTGGGCTCCAAAATCTTATTCCACCCTAATTTAGACAATAACAACATAATTACCTGTAAAATCCTCTGGACCCTCTTACTAAAAAGAAGAATATGATCTTAAATACATGTAAACTAATTAACTCGAATAGATACCAGAAAAAAATCCTGTTGTCAAAGTACTGGACTGACTGAAACTCAACAGTTTCAAACAACCAAATTACCTTTTCATTACTATTAACTCAAAATCAGTACCCTTTGAAAGACTCAGCTATACTCAATTTATGATCCTAAATAATGCATGCATCACCCCTACTGTGAAAAATAAATTGTATCCATCATTTTCCCCCTACTGTCCTTACTGTGACCTTCAAAGAGCAGATTTTCTCCACATTTTTTGGAGTTGCAAATGATCCTATAAACGCTGGTGTTCCTTGGAGCTAAACTTCAAAAGATGGGTTTTGAGGAAACTAACCCATCTTGGGAATTTACCATGCTACACATACCTTCGCCTGGCTGGGCAAAGATACAAACCCGGAACCTAATCACGTTATTTGCTTTAATCAAACTTTACTTAACACGAAACTGGAAAGATAGATGCTTACTCAGAGGATTTCAGCAGACGGTAATTAAATACTTATGAGTCCACAAGCTTCTAAAGGCAAATCATAAAGCTTATCCACACCTCATTGAATACTGACTTGTACTATTTGACCTTATTTCGCAGTGAACCATTTACAAGCCCTGTTCTAATCTGAGGGAATAGATAAAGTCACTGAATCTCTTTACCCTCTTCTTCCTATATCTCCACTCCTGTCTTTTGCTGGAAGGGCCTTTAAGTTATAACTCAGCTTTATTACTCTATGTTAACCCTACATTGGTATTACTCAAGTTTTTATTATTTTCTGTGTGGCAAATAGCACTATTGTAAATATATATTTTTTTGTAAATAGTTTAATAATGTTTTATTTATTGACTTTATAATTATCCATCTGTTTCATGTCAGCAATTGTTTTAGATATCTGATTGGTTTTTATATTAAAACTTAAAGAATATGGAAAAAATGTGACTGCCAGTTGGTGCAGAGGGTTAAGGCTGTGAACTGCAGTTTCTATGATATAAGGTTTGATTTCCTTATCCCTCCTTTATTTTGAGCAAGTCACTTAACCAGTCATTGTTCCTGGGTCACCCCTGAAAACGGACTGCAAGTGTAGTGCACCTGACTGGTTAACAAATGGGTGATGTTATTGTTAAATTTATTTCCTGTTTCTGTCTGTCCCTTGACTAACTTTACACCTATTCCTCACCCTGTCTTTCTGGTCATAGGCCCCCATTGTGGCGTCCCATAACTTTTTTGGGGTTAAGCTTGACAGGATTCGATGGGTCACCCCAGACATCAAGTACTCACCACTGAACACCTCCCCAGTGTCTGGCTCCAGCAGTGGGTCCCTGCTTCCATTTTCTGGTAACTCTAACATTCTTTGGCAGTATAGATCTAATGAGTACATGGAAAATAAACTGTCCACCGTAACAATCAGAAAGTGAACCTTGTCAGGAAGTAGAATAAATACTTTGAGGAACTCCTGAACCAGTTAGAGATGTTCTCTTTTGAGCATATATTGACAGATGCTGCATTCTTTCTGTTGTTTGTTAGCCAAATATTTGACATTTTAGGAAGTACATTTGTAATTAGCCATTAGGACTATACACATATCTACACAACTTGTGGAAGTGTTTTATAGTCCAGATCTGTTTGAGTTCCACTCATACATTAATCTTTGCAAAAGCTACTTAGTTTCTGAACATTTGCAAGAAATTACTAACATCCATTTGTCATGCTGATAAATTAAGGTTGTGGACTGTATGACCAACAGCAAAAAAAGGCAGTAATACACAATATTGATTACAATGACACACATGCAGTCAATCGCATTACATTCCAACCAGCAGAGATAATAGTTGAAGTAATGGCAGCAAGCTGTAGTAGGAAATGTAAAAGTACTTGAAACTGCAAAGAAATCATCTACACAAGCCAACAGCAAAAACAAAAATGTAGCAAAGTTAGTTAAAGGGTATCTCCCTCCATATGATTTAGTGCCAAACACTTATTAATCATGCCATATTGTAAGTATTAGGCTCTGTGTACAACACAGTTGAAGAGTATTCCAACAGTACCTTATATTTATGAGCCAGTATCTGTAAACAAGAGACCATGCCTTGCCTTTTGAGTCATTTCAGTGTTGGCAAATCCTGCATCCTGTGAGCCTTCACTTGGCTGTCCAACATATTCTTGAAAACAGGGAGAATAGGTCAGTTGGTCTTCGCAACTGTCGTGTTTATTGAGGAGTGTTTCCTGATGCTAGGTTTTCCCCAGAAGATCCTGGGGCATCCATTTCTGAAGACTGCTTTAGTTTTTCCTCTGCATTGTTACATGAGATGAATGAGACCATATTTCCTGGTAAATTTACCCTTAAGGTAACAGGATAAAGCAGTCTAACCTTCCCGTTATTAGCGCTACAGATGTTAATAGTAGATTGTAAGGCCTTTGTTTTAAATATTATAGCAGTAGAATGGTTGTGATCAACCTACGTTCTCACTTCTCCAGTTTTTGCTATTTTTTTCTTGAGAGCAGGGAAGTGTAAGGACTCTCTCTCATTCAAGCATGCAAGTCATATCTGATCAATACCTGCCTTGGGAACCTTCCCCTTAACATTTTTTAAGTTTTTATTAGATTTCCAATTTGTAAAATCACAACAATATTTACAGTCAGATATTTGTGAATATAATAAATTAAAAAATTTCAACTGATCCTCACACAAAAAAGAAAAAAAAACTAAGTGTCCATTAACCATCAAGTCATTCAAGTTATTATACATTACGTTAAATATAAAATTCAGTTAGTTTTGCTTGTCAAGCAGATCTCTAAGTTTTCTTCATGCATTGTAGCAAGAGGTAATCCTGGTTGATTTTTGGCATAATTGTAATGATTTCCAGATGACACACTTCAGTTGCAATATTTATAAATTCTTTGAAGGAGGGTGTAGATTCGTTCTTCCAATTCTGAGTTATAACCTTTCTTGCTATAAGGAGGCACACGAGGCTGGAAATCAGGAAATAGCACCAAAATAGCCTTTATTAACCACTGGTAAGCGTTATCGTCTGTTGAACATCACCAGACTTCTTCAGACAAAGTTAACCGTGCATTGTAAAACTTTTATACCCATGTAGAATAAATCAATTAATCAATTTAAAAAACAAATTACATTCAATTAAATATTTAAAGAAATACAGCCCTAAAGAAGAAAAATGTCTCTTATGAACTAAGGAACACCAAGAAAATATATTCTGTTCAACCATATTTAAAAACACAGTGACATATAAAAACATGTTAAAAAATATATAAATATAAATAAATACCATCTGAAAAAATACATACAAAAATACATTTATATATACACACATGTACATGCTTAAACCTTTGTATTATGGTCATTTAAGTAATTACTATTCATCTATCAAAGATTTTTAATTTGAGTCTACTAGAAATGGATATTGCATCATTGAGTCCTGGTGGAGAATAAGCATTTAAAAAAACTTGCCACCAGGCTTCTTTCTCCTCAAAGTGTAATTTCCAAGGTCCCCCCCTAACTTCACACTTCACTTGTTGAATCACTAAAAATTTAAAAGTGGAAACATCCTTAGAAGTCTATATAATGCATTTTTTACATCCTGCTGATGTATTTCATAAAAATATTCGTATATACGTTGTGCAAGTTTATGTGACGTCTTCTCTATGTAAAAGGCTGAGTATGGCAATTATATTTCCCCTTAACTACAAATGTTAAGTTGTCAATCTCGCCTTCATTCTTGCTGGATGGGTTCAGAGCCGATCCTCAGCTCCGACTCGGCACTTACTAAGCTCGAGAGCTAATTTTACCAGCTCGAGGCAACCCTATATCCCATGATGCAAGGCAGAGACTACCCAGATCTCGTTTGCCGCTTCGCTTACGAGGTGCCTCTTTTACCAGCTCTAGGTAAGTTTTCTTCATATTAAGACTTTTAGTCTCATCCCTTTTAAATTTAATAACCTTAGTTGTTTTGTGAACCTTAACGTTTATTTTAACCCTATTCCCGTTAGTGTTCCCTTTTTTTCGGGTTATTTATCCCCTTCCCTAGGTTAGGCCTTAGGCCTTCCCCTTTCCTAATTTTTCCTGTCAGGGATTCTGTGTGTGTTTGACTGTGTTGTATCCCTGTTTAGTTTAGATTATTGGATTGGGTGTTATTTCTGTGTGTGTGTGTCTGTGTTTTCTTTGTCACTTGTGTTTCCTCGACACAACTATGTCGAAGGACACAAAGGTCTCAGGCTTCAAGAAGTGTGACTCGTGCTGTCAGAAGATGTCTCTGACAGACGGTCACACTTCTTGTGTTTACTGCCTGGGACTTCTGCACCTGCAGGACTCTTGTGCTATGTGTCATGCCTTCAGCCCAAGAGTCCTGCAGGAGCGCAGAAATAAATTAATATTGAGGGGCTTATTAAAGCCTGAGAGCTCCCCGACTAAGTTGGCTCCGGGGAAGCCCTCGAAACCTGTCAAGCCTTCAGCTGCAAGTCCCAAGCCGTCGGCTACTGGTTCTGCTTCTTCAGTGTCGAGATCGGCTCCGGCCGGAGCCGATCCTTCCATTTTAGAAGTCACAGTATCGGCTCCATCCGGCGCCGATACTGCCAGATCTAGACACTCAGTGTCGGCTCCGGCTGGAGCCGACGTATCCTCGGCTCCTTCGGCTCCACCTATCTCTAAAAAGAGATCTCGATTCTCCCTCATTGGAATCGATACGTTCGTCTCCGAGATCACCCCTGCTCTCGGAGCGGAGCCATCGGAGCCGTTCTTCTTGGTCGTCCAGGCTGTCTGATCACGACCTCGAGAGAGTGGTGAGTAGTCTATTAAAGTCTCAGGCATTGGCCCAAATGCTCCATAGCCCGTCTCAACAGACGGTAGCTATCTCACATCCACCTAACATTCCTCCTTCGACTCTCTTACAGAGCTCGGAGCCGGAGCTCCTCGGAGCCATGACTGTTGTAGCTTCGGAGCCGATACCACCCCTTTCGGCTCCATCGTCCTCCGCTCCGATTTCCTCCTTGAGGCCTTCATTGGAGGGATCCGGGCGTCTGGTCTCTCTCGTCGGCTCCGAGGGGGCGAGTGGCATCGGACCCTTGTCCGACCCCGTTCTCCCTCTCGGGGCTTCGGCGTTGGTGAGCTCAGCCCCATCTGCCTCGGAGCCTTCCCTCTCAGTGAGGCCTGGAGTTCCCTATCTCTTCGGAGCGGGAACCTTCTGGTCTCTCTGATGGGGAGCCTCGAGGTGATGAGGAGTGTACTAGCCCCTGGGCGTAGTCAACGGTCAGTTCCATCAGCTCCTCCCACTACAATGCCTGCTGACGTCTCTTCCCACTCTCTTGCTCCCGGACCCAGAGATCCAACGCCTCAGGTTTCCCCATTGGGAATATCTTCCTGTTCCGAGACTTCTCCTGATCCATCAGGTGAACCTCCGCGTAAGAGGACATGTAAGAGGAAACATCTAGACTCCCCCGAGTCTATTACATCTGATACTGACTTGGATGAGTCGGAGGGGTCCCCAAGGTCCTCCTCTGAGGATGTCTCTTTCTCAGACATCCTTGAACTCCTTAAGCAGAGAGGGAACTGGCCCTCCCTTAATCCTTCCGAGGACGAGTCAGTATACCTGGAGGCATTCGGATCTCGACCCTCCACCTCCTGGGTGTCTCCGCCTTTCGACCCTCTTATGGACGTGGTGGCTCGGAAGGCATGAATGGCCCCGGATTCGGTGGAACCTATTCCTAGGAGGCCTTCTAAATTCATTACAGCCCCACCTGATAGGCAATATTTGACAAAAGGTGTCCCTGTTGATGCCATGGTGGTGGCTGCAGCCACCAAGAAGGAACTAGCTGATCCTTCAGTACCTGTCCATCCTCCTAACAAGGATTCTAGGACTATGGACAGGTACGGCAAGCGGATTTTTTCTTCAGTGACCTTTGCCATGCGATCGCTGAACTACTTGTGTCACTTCACCCGCCTTCAAAGAGATGTTCTTAAAGAGTTGGGAGAAGTTTTACAGGATCCGTCAGCTGCTGGGTCTCAGGATAAGATTAGCTCACAGCTAGGAATCCTAAACTCCATTGTTAACTCCTCCATGCGGCTCATTTCTTAAGCAGCCGATGGAGCGAGTAGGGCCGCAGGCACAGGAGTGGCTTTAAGGCGTCAGTCCTGGATGCGGCTGTGTAATTTTGCAGACCCCTTCAAGGCGTCCTTCACAAACTCCCCTTTTGATGGTTTGACCTTGTTTGGACCTCAAGTGAAAGACACTTTGACTAGATGCGAACAAGATGGCAAGACTCTTTCTGCCGTAGGAGTCCGTTTCTCCACCCCTTCAAGACCTTACCCAAAAGGTCAGAAGGGAGGGAAAATGTGGTTCCGAAAATCTCAAGGAGTCACGCCTGATGCACGAGGTCAGTTTACCCCCAGAGGCAGAGGGGGTAACAACAACAGACGCCGCCCTAGGGGCAGAGGGGGTCCGCAGAATCAGGGTAGCAGAGAGCCTCTTTCTGACAAACCCTTCCAGCATCCCTGAGATGTTGCCCGATTGTCCACCTTCGGAGGCAGTCGGGGAAGATTATCGCTGTACCCAATAGCCTGGCTTTCCCTTTCTCAAGACAAATGGGTACAGTCGATTATATCCGAGGGTTACAAAATTCCCTTTATTCAAACCCCAATTCAGCAAAAGGGAACCCTTCCAGGCGTTCCATCCGGTCTACGGGAACTAGCAGTACCAGAGATATCAAAACTGCTAGCAAAGAGAGCCATCCAGCCAGTCCCAGCAGACCAAATAGGATCCGGAATCTACTCAAGGTTCTTTTTAGTACCAAAAAAGACAGGGGACTGGAGACCAATATTAGATCTGAGCAAACTAAACAAGTTTGTAAAGAAAACAAGATTCCGGATGGTCACGCTTCAGTCCATTCTACCCTTTCTGGGCAAGGACAATTGGATGTGCTCGGTAGATCTTCAGGATGCGTACTATCACATAAGAATTCACAGGCGCTCCAGAAGATTTCTCCGCTTTCGGCTGGGGACCAGTCACTTCCAATTCAGAGCCCTGCCCTTTGGACTCACTACAGCTCCCAGAGTGTTCACCAAATGTATGGCAGCGGTTACGGCTCACCTGAAACGTCAAGGATTCCAGTTGTTTCCATATCTAGACGACTGGCTCCTCACTGCCACCACCAGGCATCAACTTCTCCAAGCCAGAGATTACACCATTCACATTTGCAGAGGGCTAGGGATTTCTATAAATTTCGAAAAATCTGCCTTGTCGCCTTGTCAATCTATTACGTTTATAGGTGCAAAATTGGACACCGTACAACTTTCAGCAAAGTTAACAGACCAAAGGATCTTGGACATTCAAAGTCACGTCCAGGTGATTCTTCTCAGCAACAAAATTTCAGGCCAGATTTGCTCTGAAAGTATTGGGTCTTATGGAGGCCGCCATAACACTTCTTCCCTTTGCCCGCTTTTACATGCGTCTTCTACAATGGATGCTATTCGCCCAATGGTCCTTTCAACAACTTCCCATGCATCACAGGATCACAATAACTCCAACTTGCAAAAGGCATCTGACCTGGTGGATATCGTCCCCTCAAGTCCATCAGGGCAGACCCTTTGTTCCTCCTGCCCCGGTCGCCACAGTTACATCGGATGCCTCCCTGATCGGGTGGGGGGGGCATTATCAGGGCAGGATGGTCCATGGCACTTGGCAACCTTTCGAATACCACCTGCACATAAATGTCCTAGAGATGAGAGCAGTGCTTTTAACGTTGCAAGCCCTCAACGACTCTCTTCCCCTGGGAACTATTGCAGTCCAAATGGACAATATGTCCGTAGTGTGATATATCAACAAACAGGGCGGAACCAAGTCCTCTCCAGTGTGTCGAGAGGCTCTCAGACTTTGGCAGTGGGCAATCTCTTCTCAGCGGTTTCTGATAGCAATGCATATCCCCAGGAAATCCAACATCATAGCGGACAGGTTGAGCAGAGCTATTCTCATGCCTCACGAGTGGTCTCTCAAACAATCAGTGACGGAAGAGATTTTTCAGGAGTGGGGCCTTCCTTGCTGCGACCTTTTTGCTACACCTTAAAACAGCAAATGCCCAGACTTCTTCTCTCTCTCTTCCCCCTTCCAGGCCATCCCCCCAGAGACGCTCTAACCCAAGATTGGCCCCGGGGACTTCTTTATGCCTTTCCTCTGATACCTCAAGTAATTCAGAAAGCAACCGCCTTGAGAGCCAAGTTGATTCTCATTGCCCCTTATTGGCCTCGACAGATATGGTTTCCGTTCCTACATCGTTATCTCTTGGTACAGCCATGGCATCTGGACCCGGTTCCAGATCTTCTGACCCACCAGTCAGGGCAGCTGCACCATTCCATACCTTCTCTCAACCTCACTGCTTGGTTGCTCCACTTCCATCCTTAGCCAGGCTTCCTATGATTTCTAATCCCGTCCAGGATATCATAGTAGCTTCCCTTAAATCTTCTACCAGAAGGATTTACACTAGTAAATGGCAACGTTTCTCCTTCTGGGCAAAAGCTAGGAATATAGACCCCTATACTGCTCCGATTCATTCGGTCTTGGACTTCCTAGCTGAGATTTTTCATTCAGGATCC
Source organism: Protopterus annectens (assembly GCF_019279795.1). Classification (NCBI taxonomy): domain Eukaryota; kingdom Metazoa; phylum Chordata; order Ceratodontiformes; family Protopteridae; genus Protopterus; species Protopterus annectens. The sequence goes on from NC_056731.1 coordinate 1,775,304,375, forward strand.
TCTTCCTCCACAGTAAAAGTTCAGCTGGCAGCCATTTCGAATTTTCATATAGGCTTTTTGGACCACAACATTATGTCACATAAACTTTGCAAGGCATTCCTTCGAGGTATCTTTTTACTTAAACCTCCGATTAGAGACCCCCCACCACAGTGGGATCTAAATTTAATTTTAACATCCTTGATTCTTCCCCCTTTCGAACCTGCGGCTGCCTGTTCATTGAAATTTCTTTCTTGGAAGACACTCTTTCTAGTCGCCATTACTTCTGCCAGGAGAGTATCTGAGCTTCATGCTCTCTGCATTCGTCCTCCCTACTTAATCTTCCACAAAGACAGGGTATCTCTAAGGACTAATCTGTCTTTCTTACCCAAAGTGGCATCGCAGACGAACTTAAATCAATCCATTGATCTTCCAGTTTTTTTCCCAAATTATTCTGATAGAGCGGAACAAAAATTACATTGTTTTGATGTTCACCGCCAACTCAGATATTATCTAGACAAAACGAAACATTTTAGGAAATCTGATCAACTGTTTCTATCCTATGCAGAGAACAGGAAAGGCCTTCCAGTTTCCAAGGTGACTTTATCTAGATGGCTGTCTTCTGTGATTACTTACATTTATCAGCTCAGAGGGAAAGAGTTGATTTCTAGGCCAAAAGCCCATTCTACCAGAGCTCTAGCTACATCTACAGCTTTTCAGGCTAGACTTCCAATAGACACTATTTGTGCAGCAGCCACATGGGCCTCTCCTCATACCTTTGTTTCACATTGCAAATTAGACTTGGCCTCCAGAGACAGAGCAAATTTTGGTTCCACCGTTCTCAAGAGTCTGTTCCATTTAGCCACCCAGGATAGAGGTGCTAGGGACACGGTCCCATCCAGCAAGAATGAAGGCGAGATTGACAACTTAACATTAAGAAGTTATGTACCTACCATAACGTTCCATGTTAGTTGTCTTCTCTCGCCTTCTTTCTTGCGTCCCGCCCTCCATCCCCCTAACCTGGTCAGACTGAGAAGATTATGCCTCTTCTCTTAAGAGGTTTTATCCTTTTTCTAGCTAATCAGCTTCTAGTGTCACTAGATTAGGTTGATCCCTTTCAGAGGATTATGATGATTATGATTGTCATTTTTAGTATTGTTACTTTTTCTTCCTCCTCTACAGTTGGAAGAATATATTCCATAATTTCCTTAGCTACCAAACGAGATCTGGGTAGTCTCCGCCTTGCATCATGGGATAGAGGGTTGCCTCGAGCTGGTAAAATTAGCTCTCGAGCTTAGTAAGTGCCGAGTCGGAGCCGAGGATTGGCTCCGAACCCATCCAGCAAGAAAGAAGGCGAGAGAAGACAACTAACATGGAACGTTATGGTAGGTACATAACTTCTTATTTTTTTACCACTAATACTGATACTTGATGTTCTCAGTATGTGCTTACATTGATGGCACATACCACAGGATGCCATACTCCCCTGGGCCTTGATGACTAGGGGCTTTTCTAGTAAACTCTTGATATTCTTGCCTTTCCGAAATACAAAATTAGGATTATCCCCAAAGGTGTCCAACATAGCCTGTTCACGCATAAGAGTAACCCAGTTTTTCTTGACAATATCCTGTACTACATGACTATCACTGGAATATGTACAGACAAAAGGGCATATAATAATATAGGGAGAACATTTGAGAAGACCAATCAGCTTAGTTTCTGCTACTCCTTTCTTTCTTTCCAGTAAAAAAAAAAAAAAAAATTATAAGCTTGTTTCCTGCCTTTCCTGTGGGTAGTCTAGTCTGGATATAGATTTGCTGTGTCCAGGACTATTTGTAGGCTTCTAAGCCCCCAAGCCTTTCTGTATTGGAGGGAAGCCTTCTAGCTTAATTTTGTTTTAGAACTAGCCATTTTTGTTTGTTTCTGTTTCTTTGAGCTCAGCACTTGTTCAGAACTTATTGTAAGCACTAAATAAGCTACAAATTACTACAGCACTCAACTTTCCTCACTGTCTAGAGGAAAGCAGATGTTCATCATGTTACACTGCTGCAGTCATTACACTTGGGTTATCCTGCCATCAGGCGGTTCCCCAGTCGGCCTGAGTTCCAAAGTCTTGGTCCAGTGTCGGTTGCTGTCGCCTCCTCCCTGACGTCAGTGCGACAGGGGTATATAAGATGCAGCTGAAGCCATTTTCTTCAGTCTTTCTTGTCGCACGGTGCCCGAAGCAAAAGCAGTTCGCAAGTGCCGGTCGTCCGTCTCCTGAGATTTTCATTCCGAATCCAGAACCCAAGTCTTCTACAAAGCTAAGTACCCTGTTGGGGAAACTTTTTCTTGCCTCAGACCGATGTCAGTAAAAGTTAATAACTGTATTTCTTGTTGGAAGCAAATACCTCATAAGGATTTCCATTCCTATTGTATCCCATGCCTAGGCCCAGACCACGATGTCACTGGTTGTCAGTTTTGTGCTAGGTTTAACAAGCGCACTATTAAACGTTGGTTTGACTTTGCCCGACATTATTTTGGTAGAAAATTCAATTATTCTATGCTGTCGGAACTTCCGACGACCGGAATACACAAAAAGCGCAAAGACAAGGATAGGCATTCGAGGCCCAAAACTGACGACGAAGCCTCTTCTAGGCTAGTCGCCGGTTCTCCGGTTTTCAGCGAGGCGCCTTCACAGTCCCTGACGACCGCTTCTGTAGAACCACAGGCCGCCTCTGACTCCCACGTGGAGATGGCTGGGCCTTCGGATGCACAAGTTATTCAGCCTACCGAGACTAACCTTTCAGAGGGATCCGGAGTAGCTGAACAACCCACAGCTTCAGAGGGTGTCTTCAGACCTACTCAGTTAAGCATTAAACCCTCAGCTAAGTCTAAGCCTCCTTTAAAATCAAAGAAACAAGGACAGCATTCTCCAGGACAGGCCTCCATGCCTAAGAAACAAATGCTCAAAATGGCCGAAGACCTAATCACTCTGATTAGGGGGTCCCATCCCCCTCCTGATAGAAGGCCTAGACAGGATGCAGACTCTGACTCATCCGACCAGGTGTCCATCTCTTCTGATTCACTCTCAGACCTAGGATACTCTTTACTCCCTTATGAGGATTCTGATGCTGAGGAATCAATTCCGTCAGCCTCACCGCCTGAGGACTACTCCTTTGGGGAAACCCTACATACCATGAGGGAACATTCCACTGGGAAGGCCAGGATTACTCCGAATCCAAGAAAAGGCTCAGAGACTTCCTTTTATTACCTCAACACAGACCCCTTGCTATTCTGCCAGTGCTAGATATTGTGGATGATGTGTATACTGAATCCAGCTTAAATCCTGATTCCTTACCTCCAGCCCCTGTTAAACCTGACAGATACTACAGAGTCCCTGACTCACATAAATTTCTGTATAAAAGCCCTGTAGCTGACCCTGAAACTATTTCTCAGGGACCCAAAGGAGTTAAGGCCTCATCAGCCAAGAATCTAGTTCCCTCTGACAGAGATTCCAGAACATTAGACAGATGGGGAAAGAAAGTATATGCGTCTGCAACTTTAGCAATGAGAGCCTTAAATTGCCAGTTTCACATGCTAAAATATCAGCAATTTTTACTGTCTCAGTTAAAACAAAAAATGCTTCCAGAATCAGATCCTCCTAATTTTAAAGAAATGCAGGATTTATTGCATGCATCTGAACAAGTGGGAAAGCATACTTTGCAATGTGGTTTTGATTCTCTAGAGGCCTCCTGCAGAGCAGCAGTTACAGGCTCTGTCATTAGAAGACATGCTTGGTTAAAAGAACATACGTTACCAGATCATTTTAAAGCAAAATTATTGGATGCACCTTTGTAGCAGGATGTGTTATTTGGAGTTAAGGCAGAAGAGGTATTAAAGAAAATGGAGGATAAGGCAAAATCTATGCAAACGGTAAAGGATTTCTTACAGGTTCAGCCTCCTAGCTTTAGCAGAAACTGGCCAACTAAGAATTGGTCCTTTCCAATTACAGACAGACCTCAAAGGGGAAGATACAGACATCCAAGATGTAGAGGTCAAACACAAGGTCCTTACAGGCCTCGACAATGGGTTGCATCAGGCCAGAAAGAAGGGGAAGACAGGCCCCAACCATATAAAAAGCACCTCCAATGACTTCCCATTGCAGCTGCCAAACAAATCCCTCTTAGCAGCCCCCCTGGGAGGAAAACTGGCACTCTTCTACCACAATTGGCAAATGATCACCAAAGACAAATGGGTTCTCAACATTGTATTTCAAGGTTACAGGTTCCACTTTCACACTCTGCCAAGGTTAAAAGGAATGCCAAATCTGCCACCAAATCAATGGACAGAGGCTCAAAAACAAATTACAGCACTCATGGATATGAGAGCTATTCAAAAGGTACCATCACAGGAGCAAGGACAAGGATTTTACTCAAGACTCTTTCTGGTACCCAGAAAGGACAAAGCCTGGAGGCTCATTCTGGATCTTTCTTCTCTAAACACTTACCTGGATGTTCCGAAATTCAAAATGTTGACACTACAGCAGCTTCTTCCCATGCTGGGCAAGAAAGCTTGGCTGGTGACTTTGGACCTCAAGGAGGCATACCTGTATGTCCCTATCAGACAAAACTGCAGAAGATACCTCAGATTCATAGCTTGTTCAATGCACTACCAATTCTCTGCACTGCCCTTTGGCTTATCTACTGTGCCCAGGGTCTTCACAAAGTGCCTGGCACCAGTAATTGCATTTTGCAGACAGAAAGGAATTCAAATTTATCCGTACCTGGCCGACTGCCTGATTCAAGCAGAGAGCAAGGACATTCTTCTAAAGCTTCTGGCGTTTGTAAAAAAGTTATTAAGTTGCCTGGGGTACACAGTAAACAAAAAGAAATCAAAACTAGTGCCCTCACAAGAGATTATATTCCTGGGTGCCAGCTTGAACACAACGGCCCAGATGGCTTATCTCACACCAGACAAACAAGGACAACTGACTCAATACTTTCAATTAATGGCAACAAAGACCCAACTCCCTGCAAGAAAAAATCTGCAGGCCTTGGGTTACATGGCATCCTGCATACTACTAATTCCATATGCCAGACTGCATATGAGGAAACTACAATGGTACCTAAAGAATGTATGGTCTCAACACTGTCAAAGTTTGGAAACAGTTATACCACTAATCCCTTGCCTTCAACAGGAGTTTCAATGGTGGGCTCAAGCTTGTCACCTCAACAAGGGGCAGCCTTTTACACAACCCACAGCCAGGCAAACAGTGACAACAGATGCATCGGATTACGCTTGGGGAGCACACATGGCAGGCAAATGTATTCAGGGCACGTGGCCCACAGAACAAAGGCATCTTCACATCAGTCAAAAAGAGATGCTAGCTGTACAAAATGCCCTTATAGCTTTCAAGGACCTGCTGCATCCAGGACAACTACTGCTAAAGACAGACAACACCACAGTTATGTGGTACATAAACAAGCAAGGGGGCACTCACTCCTACCCCCTATGCAGACAAGCCATGACCTTGTGGAACACAGCTATAAACCTTCAAGTTCATCTGCAAGCACAATTCCTGCCAGGAGAAAAAAACACACTGGCAGACGACTTAAGCAGAAACATCATGGATCCCCACGAATGGGAATTGAGTCCACAAATATTCAGAATGTTAACACAGAAATGTTGGAGCCCGGACATAGATCTGTTTGCATCCCCAATGAACTGCTAGCTACAAAAATTCTGCACAAGGAGTTACCATCCATAAGTATGGAAAGTGTATGCCCTCTCATTCAGCTGGGAGAACCTACAAGTTTACGCTTTCCCACCACTACCTCTCCTGCCAAAGGTACTCATAAAAGCCAAACAAGAAGAGCCAAAGATGATCCTGATTGCACCAGACTGGCCATGCCAGCACTGGTACCCAATCTTAAGGAGCTTAGCACAAGAACCACCCTGGATTTTGCCTCAAATCCCACATCTGCTGACTCAGCACAACAATCAATTACTACACAGCCAGCTAAAGACCTTAAACCTAGCTGCATGGAAGATTCCTTAGTCAAGCAAGCAGTGCCTCTCTCCAAAGCTGTTATGGATGTCATTCTGGAGGCCAGAAATCCTAGTACCAGGAAAGTCTACTCGGATAAATGGAAGAGATTATGTGCCTGGAACCAAGCTCACAGCCTTGACCCTCTTGTCCCAAACATTCCTCAGATACTACAATACTTAACTGAGATGCTGGACAAAGGCCTCTCCTTCACATCCATCAAGATCCACTCCTCTGCCATCTCTGCTCATTACAACACGGATCCACCAATTTTCTCTAATCCTCTCTTAAAACAGTACCTCAGAGGGGCTAAAAACATAAGACCGCCCCGCAGAGCATCTACTCCAACTTGGGACCTCAACTTTGTTTTGGAAAAACTAACTTTACCTCCTTTTGAGCCAGCTAACACAGCAGAATTAAAATATATCTCTTAGAAAACTGCTCTGCTCCTGGCAATAACATCAGCACGAAGAGTTTCAGAATTACAGGCACTAATGGCAGTGGAACTTTTCCTCATTTTCCACCAGGACAGGGTGTCTTTAAGAACTAACCCTACGTTTATGCCAAAGGTGGTATCCAGTGTGGCTCTAAAACTATTCACCTGCCAACTTTTAATCCTAAACCACAGAATAAAGGGGAGAGACTACTGCACTCTTTGGACATTCACAGGCAGTTGCGCTTCTACTTGGGCAAAACCAAAGCTTTCAGAAAATGTGAGCAATTATTGGTAGCATATGCTGCAGGAGCACAGGGAAAAGCCATTTCAAAACAGACTATTTCAAAATGGATAGGACATTGTATATGTTTCTACTACACATACCATGGAAAACCTGTACCTAGCAGCATTAGATCTCACTCCACCAAGGCAACAGCCACTTCAACTGCCTACCTCAGGGGAATACCTACCAAGGATATTTTGGAAGCAGCAACTTGGAGTTCTGTACTTACCTTCACCAAGCATTACCATCTGCCTCTATACTCTAAATCCAGAGCTGGCTTCGCCGCTGCAAGGCCTTATAGCCACCCCTAATGCCTTATAGAACCAGCCACCCTGCCTCAGCTTTGGGATTCTACCCAAGTGTAATGACTGCAGCAGTGTAACACGATGAACATAGTACAGTTTTGTACCTACCATAAATGTAGATGCTCGAGTGTATACACTGCTGCAGTCCAGGTTACCCTCCCTCCTTCCCCTCTTACTGGCTGGTACGTTCCTATGTCTTATACTCTTTACTACCTATGGGGAGTATTTGCTGGTAGCTGTAAGTTGTTTTTTGCTTTTCTTATGTATGTTTTATTAGCAATTGGAATTGCCTACCTATTTAGAGGCATCTGACATCTGGGGCAAGAAAAACTGAAGAAAATGGCGTCGGCTGCATCTTATATACCCCTGTCACACTGACATCAGGGAGGAGGTGACAGCAACCGACGCCGGACCAAGCCTTTGGAACTCAGGCCGACTGGGGAACCGCCTGACGGCAGGATAACCCAAGTGTAATGACTGCAGCAGTGTATACACTCGAACATCTACATTTATGGTAGGTACAAAACTGTACTTTTCTAGTACTTAACAAATAAGCACCTATCCAGGCATGTCTAAGGGTCAGCTCCTGGTGTTTTCTCCTGTCTACCTGATGAATCTGGGCATCTTGGGGCAATGCAGTAATTGCCTCATGTACACGGACAACCCTCTCCTCCTACCACCCAACACTACAACCTGTGAGAGATGCACTTATATAGCCAAACTGGAAACAAAGCTCTCTTCACCTAAGACACCACTAGACAGTCAAGAGGAGAAGGTAAACACTTGCACCACACCACAGTCAGCACATAGTCCCTCAAAACCTACACCAACAAAACACACACATAAAAACACAAAACACACACCTACATTCTCAGAGGCTCTCAGTAAAAACCTGCCCAAGCAACAGGGACCTCCAAAAGAGAAACACAAGCAACCTCCACCCCCCAACACAACACAAATGACACATAGCCCACAAACTCAGTGTGCCACTCAACCACAGCCCATAAGGCATAACAATGTACCCAACACTCTAGTCACAGGTGACTCTATAGTCAGGCACACTGATGTTCCACTCACCAGGCTAAACAAGGAAGGAGAAAGTTATTGTCGGCTGCCTGTCGGGTGCTAGGATCTGCCACATAACGCATGCACTCAGGTCACTCCACAACAAGTACAAATATGGCTCTGTCATTGTCCATGTTGGTGTGAATGACCTGAGATGTACCTCCTTGGACTACATGAAAAGGAACATGGAGAAGCTGTCCGATCTTGTAGCCCAGGCAGGTATGACCCTAGCCCTGAGTAGCATCCTGCCATCACCCAGATTGATACCACAGTACAAGGACAAAATGATTGACTTCAACAATTGGCTAAGCTTCTTGTGTCATTCTAAGGGGATCCAGTATCTGTCTGCCTGGGATGACATGATCGACAAACCACGATACTTTGCCAGAGATGGCCTGCACCTGTCGCCCCTGGGATTCTGGATACTGGCTAAGGCTCTAGCCACCCCTATAGTGCCTTTTTTAGGCAAGGTTCAAATGACAAATTCACCACCCTAATAGGTACAGGCAAGAAGAATCTGAGGGTATTACTACTCAATGCTAGAAGTCTAAACCTCACTATGCACTCACTCGAGGCACTCCTTAAAATGGAGAACATCGACATCTGTGCAGTGACAGAGACCTGGTTCAAGGCTCCAGAGAGTACCCCTGCATTACCAGGCTATAATTCATACCACACCTTTCGGCCACCTAACCTGGACCGAAACACTAAAGGCGGAGGCGTGTCCATATTCATTAAGGATATACACACCTCCAGGCTAGTTGCTCAGCATAATGCATCCGAGATTATCCAAGTGCAGCTAACTCTGGGCAAGACCGCAATCCAAATTGTAGCTTGCTACCAGATCCCCCACCATGCCCCAGGATTCCCACTCCTCATTTCTTAATACACTGGAAAATATTAGGGTACAACCTAACACCCTAATAATGGGCGATTTCAACTACACTACCATTAACTCAGAAAACTACTCATTTACCAACTCTTGTGCTCAACGTTTTCTGGAATTCATAAATTCCAATGCCATGGATCAACTTATCCACACCCCCACCAGGGGCAGCAATATCCTAGACCTGGTTATTACCAACATGGGTAACCGGTGCTCCACACCAGAGGTCAGTTCCTCGTTGGTCAGATCTGACTGCAAGCTAATCACCGTAGACATCCACATCCCACTCCCCCATTAGGGAAACCACAGAAAAAATTTCTCCAAAGCCAACTTCACGCTTAAGACAGACGTGGCAAACTTCACGACACCCATGCTGACGGACAATAGAGATATGACTGCTGAATCCTACACAAATGCACTTTATAAGCACTTACACAAGTGCATGGATCGTGCAATCCCTAACAGAACCAAGATGCTATCCACCAAAAAAAGGAAGCCAATCTGGTGGTCCCTTGCCATAAACAAACTCTGCAACAGAAGAAAGAAACTGTTGCAAAAAAGAGTAAAATCCCGTGATTGGAGAAACTCCCTGGTCAGCCTCAGTAAGAAGCTGAGATCCCTCATAAAATCCTCCAAAGCTAGTTATGAAAACAAAATCGCCACTGACTCTAAAGACAACCACAAAGCATTCTGTAGCTATGTCAAGAATCTCAATGGCAACACTCAGATCTGCTCTGAGTTATAGCACAATGGCACTAAATATACAGAACCCACTGATATTGCCAACATCCTGGCAGATAGGTTCACTGCTAACTTTACCCCCCTGTCATCCCCTAAAAGGACCATCTCTATACCAGAAGAATGCAAAGTTCCTGTAATCACGGCTGCACAGGTAAAAAACACACTATCCAAAGCCAAGAACACAGCATCCATGGGACCTGACAACATCCCAGTCTGTGTTCTACATGGACTACAGAACGAACTGGCACCCCACCTAAGTACCATGTTCAATCATAGCCTCACCTCAGGCTATATGCCCACTGAATGGCGCACAGCGACAGTTATCCCACTCCACAAAGGGGGAGCCACCACAGACCCCGGAAACTACCGCCCCTATTAGCCTAATGAGCCTGGTCTGCAAGGCTATGGAACGTATCATCATGGAACTTATAAACAATGACATTGGTAATCTCCAAACTCAGGACCCCACCCAGTTCGGGTTTGTAAAAGGAAGATCATGTCTCCTAAACCTGATGACTTCTTTGAAGCAGTCACCAAAGCCGTAGATGAGGGTAAGGTGTTTCACACAGCCTATCTAGATCTCGCCAAGGCTTTCAACACCATCCCCCACTCTGGAATTATAGATAAACTCACTAAACTAGGTATAAATCCCTATGTCACAAGGTGGGTTGCCAACTGGCTCACTGACAAAACCCACACTGTGAAAGTAGCAGACTCCAAATCCAACTTCAGACCAGTGACAAGTGGAATACCACAGGGTTCAGTCCTGGGTCCTCTCCTGTTTGGTATCTACTTCTCTGAAGTACAGGCCAACACAGAAGGTCTTTGGCTAACAAAGTTTGCAGATGACTGCAAACTAGGAGCCATAATCAAAACTCCAAAAGATGTGGACATCCTGCAAAAGGGCCTCACTGAGACAGATGCCTGGTGTCAAAGCCATGGCCTCAAGCTCAATGCCAAAAAGTGTGTTGTCATCCCTTTTGGTAAAAACTCTGTACCCATTAAGTACCACATAGGGGGTAGTCTACTTATCACCGAAAGTGTGATAAGAGACCTTGGGACACAGGTGGACAGTAGTCTCTCCTTTTATAATCACATCGCCACAGTAGTCAGGAAATCCTTCTATGTGGCACACCTCATCACAAAAGGTTTCTCATCCAGGAAAAAAGAGGTCATTGTTCCCCTCTAATCGTCACTCATTAGACCCATTATAGAGTACAATGCCCCTTTTGGTATGTACCTTACAAGACATCTACAACAACTGGAAAGGCCACAGAAATACCTCACAAAGAGGATTACCGGCCTCAAACAGATGCCCTATGCAGACCGTCTCAAAAAACTGCAGCTTTACTCCGTTGCATATCGCCTACTCAGAGGCGATCTCTGCGTAACACACAAAGCTATGTCAAACCCAGAGCTTTTAGACATGCTTCACTTAAAGAAATCCCAATCCCTACGGGCTACACGCTCTAGGGACCTAAACCTTGTCACCAAAATAAACAGAACATGCTGGAGGGATAGATTTCTGTCCCAGAGTCTTCCCATACTCTGGAACAAACTACCTATCTATATCAAACAAAGCTCCTCATTAGCACTGTTCAAGAAAAATCTTGATGATTGGATGGGAGGTAGGAAATTCACCTCGGGGATCACTTCTGTGGCTGTGCTCGACAGTGGCACAGGAAAATAATTTTCTTGGGTGGCGAAAGCCAGGGTACCTTTGGCTAGGCTTATATAGGCCCTAGGGCCAATAGCCTAATGCCTACCTATGAATCTATAATCTCCTGAGTATTTCCAATACCTTCTTGTAATTCGCCATTAGTAACTATAACTTCTCCATTATTTGTGTAATAATTATTAGTTCCAATGGGTAATAATAATTGACCATTTGTTGTCATATCAGAGCTTCCCAATATAGGGGTATAAAAACCATTACTTCATTTATTGATAACCTCCTGTTCGATATTATATATCAAACTGATAGGGTACCCCCTATCAAGAAACATATTGCTCATAAAATCACATTCTGACAAGAAATCATTAAGCTGAGAGACCATCCGGGCAGCTCTAACAAACTGACCCTTGATAATCCCACGTTTGACATGCATAGGATGACTGTTAAATAATGGAGCATACTGTTCGAATAGGTGGGCTTCCTGAAAATTGGTGACATAATGTTTCCATCACCTATTTTTGTAATCAATACATCCAAATAGGAAATCATTTCTTCTTCCACTATATAGGTAAATTTCAGAAAATTAATACTTTGGTTAAGATAATCACTAAATACAGGAATATCTTCTGAGGGTCCTGTCCATGCCACAAACCGGTCATCAAGGTAACAAAGATACAAAGGGATGTGTTCAAAAAAAGAATAACAGAATAGGAAGTGTTTCTCCCACCAGACCATCACTATATTAGCAAAAAGGGGTCCAAAGCTGACCCCATTGCTACACCTTCAAGTTGTTTATGAAGTGGTGGCCCTCAAAATACATGTAATTATTTTTTAAAACTATTTCCATTAACTGAGTATAAGTATTGATGAACACCTGCTCAATACCAAAGTCAGTGTACAAGAAGTCAGAAAACCAATCCAAACCCGTACCATGGGGTATGTAACTGAAAAGGTCCTTGACCATCGATCGTGATAAAAACTCCTCCTCCCCAAAAGGAATAAGGTTTTTACATTTTTCCAAAAACTACCACGAGTCACGACATAGATGTGGGATGTTCAAGACCATATTTTTCAGTTTACTATCCAAGAACCTGGCTATATAACTAGTTTTTGACCAACCTGAATCTACTATTGGCCGAAGGGGTGGGTTAGACAGGTCCTTGTGGATTTTCGGAACTCCAGATATAACAGGAATTCTAGGGGTTTCAATAGTCATATAATTGTAATCATCAATATTGATCTGTTCCTGGGTAACCATGTCAAAAAGTTCCCAAGCAATCCTATTGTATGCTATATTGACCTCATTAAGAGAGGCCTCACTATAGGTACTACTATTTAATAATTTAAACATGTTCTGTATATAATCTTTTTGAACAATCACCATCCCTCCCCCTTTGTCTGGTTGCATAAACCCTGAGGTCAGTTTTACCTGCAAGTTCAGACAGTAAAGTTGTTTCAAGAGCAGAAAGATTATTTAAATTGGCATCTACTCAAAAATTATCCATATAGTGGTGAAAATCCATCTTGCACGCTGTTTCAAAGGATTTAAACAAATGATGTGGGTCAGGGTTAAAAGTACCCAGAATTCTACAGTCATTATTATTACTATTGTAGTCATGGTTGTCATTTCTATACAAAAATTTTAAATTCAAGTTCCTAATATACATTTTAAAATCACAAATTAACTCTCCAAGGTTACATGATTTACTAGGTACAGAATTGTACCCTTTACTAAAAGGGTCAGCATGTTGAACAATAAGGAAAAAGCCAGAGTAATTATAGATTTTAAAGTCACAAGATGAATTAGAAACAATATTTAATTTTCTTAAAACAGTCACCTCTGTTGTCTCCTATTGTTGAAAACTTGGCCGTTCCTCTGTCCTTGTTGATTCTACTCATTCCCCTGTGGATAGGGGTTCCAGTGTTGGGGCCTCCTGTTCCTGAGCCTCTCCAACCTCCCCGGCCCTGGTACATCTAAAGGGGCAACCTCCCCTTCAAAGTCAGTTGTTGCAGGTTCTCCCGAGTCCGTAGACTACCTTTGATGTTCCATATGATTCCCACGTGTAACTGGTGGTGCAGGATAAGCCTTACCTGCCTGGTAGGCATTACAGTCACATTCTGTCTTTTTTGCCTTACGATTGGCAATAACTGTTACCACACCATCGACCTGTTTAAAAATAGCATTGTACTGATGTCGGCTGCTTTCGTGCAAGCCCACCGATTGAATTTCTTAATCCAAAGCACGGATTTCAACAACCAAGCTCTCCAGGCAAGTTTTATTATGTTTAACCATGAGCTCACAACCATGCCGGTCAAAGAGGGCCAACAGTTCTTGATGAAAAAGAGAATGCTGAACCAAACCAGTTGTGAATTTACAAGTCCGAAGGCCTTTTGGGACTTGGCGAACTCTGAGACACTCATTGAAATAAGCATTCTCCTGTTGTAATTTTTTATAATCCATTAATTTGTTTTTGAACACATTTAATTTAGTATCCATAACATCAGAAACTCCCACACCAGCCTGGGATGATGGTACATTCCTGTCAAGCCAGGAATCGAGCGTTCCAAATGAACTAACGGTAACATTATTATTGACTGAAAAAGAACTTACAGTCTCAGAGAGGGAAGGGCTGGAAATTGCTCAGAGCCCAGTAAACTAGGATTGGTAGTAATACTTCCTTCCCTCAAAACAATAGGTGTTTCATTGCAATTGGTTTCCGAGCTTAGACAGTCTTTCTCCTGAGTCGGTTTAGGTAGAAGTTGCTGTACTAGGGCTGTTAGAAATTGCATGGAGTCTCATAGCTGCTTAAAACCCTCATAGGTGACACCAAGATTTCCTTTGGCCATGGTGCAAAAAACACAGGAAAAAACAAATGATACCACAAACCAAACAGTCCAAAAGGAGGCACACGAGGCTGAAAATCAGGAAATAGCACCAGAACAAACTTTATTAACCACTTGCAAGCACTTTCGTCTGATGAGCATCACCAGACTTCTTCAGACAAAATTAACCGTGTATTGTAAAACTTTTATACCCATGTAGAATAAATCAATTAATCAATTTAAAAAACAAATTACATTCAATTAAATATTTAAAGAAATACAGCCCGAAGAAGAAAAACTTCTCTTATGAACTAAGGAACACCAAGAAAATATATTCTGTTCAGCCATATTTAAAACACAGTGACATATAAAAACATGTAAAAAAAAAATATAAATGTAAATAGAATGCTTAAAGTGGCAGAATACCTTATCATGCTGATCAGGTGGAAGCCAAGCTACCCCTTCCTAAAGGAAAAGAGATCTGTCCCCAGTAGTTTTATCTGAACAGGAGTCTGACGACTGTGATGCATCTGAATATGAAGACATGCAACCCCTCTCTGCTTATGAGGATTCTGATGCAGAGGAATCCATTCCTTCAGCCTCTCCACCCAAGGACTTTTCCTTTGGGGAAACCCTTCATGCCTTCAGGAAGCATTTCCAATGGGAATGTCAGGACTACCCTCAGTCTAAAAAGAGACTCAGAGGATTCTTAGAGCTTCCACAGCACAGACCCCTGGCCATTCCCCCAGTCCTGGATGTTGTGGACAATGTTTTCCGGGAATCCAGTTTGACTCCTGACACCCTCCCTCATGCTCCTAAAAAGCCTGACAGGCATTACAGAGTCCCTGACTCTCACAAATTTCTTTTCAAAAATCCTACTGTTGACCCTGAGGTAATTTCTCAAGGGCCTAAAAAATTAAGCAATCTCTGCTAAGAACCCTACCCCCTTGGATAGCAATTCCCGAGCACTAGACAGATGGGGTAAAAAATTATACACCTCTGCTACTCTTGCTATCAGAGCACTAAATTGTCAGTTCCATATGCTAAAATTTCAGCAACATACCATGGAACTCCACAAACAGAGTGTCTTCTTTTCCTGCGTGTGCAGAATCTAAAGAGTTACAAGAGTTAATGCATTCTGCAAGTCAAATAACTAAGCACACCTTACACTGTGGTTTTGACGCCCTAGAAGCTTCTTGCAGGGCAGCAGTCACCGGTTCTGTCCTTAGAAGGCATACTTGGCTTAAGGAACAGCCCTTGCCAGACCATGTCAAATCTAAATTATTGGATGCACCCCTGCACAAAGACAACTTATTTGGCACCAAGGCAGAGGAGGTCTTAAAAAAGATGGAAGAAAAAGCTAAATTTATTCAGACAGTTAAGGATTTCCTACAGGTCCAGCCACCCAGGTTCAGCAAGCATTGCCCCTCCAAGTACTGGTCCTTTCCTGCCCCCACCAGGTCAGTTCATCCCAGATCCGGGGGAAGCAGACCCCCCAGACAGCAGCCACAGGGAATGCAGAGATCAAAGTAGTGGAGTTCCTCCACTTCAAAACCAGGGAGTTCTAAACCAACCCCTCAAGGTAAGAATTCACAATGACTCTCCTAACTCACCCCCTCCCTCTGCCCACCTGCACTTGCCCCTAGGAGGAAAACTCTCCTTCCATACAAGCACCTGGGTCACCATTACCAATGACCGCTGGGTCCTTAACATAGGCTCCCAGGGATACAAAACTTCATTCCACACTCTTCCAAACCCAAAAGGGTTCCCAGATCTACCACCAAATCAGTAGGCAGAGGCGAAAAAGCAAGTCCTTTCCCCCCTCTCCATGAGGGCAATAGAGCACGTTCCTGCAGAACAGATAGGCCAAGGTTTCTACTGCAGACTTTTTCTGGTACCCAGAAAAGAGGGCACCTGGCACCCCATCCTCGATCTATCAATTCTAAACACATTTCTGGCGATACCAAAATTCAGAATGCTCACCCTCCAGCATCTCCAACCCATGCTTACCAAGAATGCTTGGCTAGCCACCCTAGACCTAAAAGAGGCCTACCTCCACATTCCTATCAGGGAATCATGCAGGAAATATCTACGTTTCAGGGCAGGATCTCTGCACTTTCAGTTTTCTGTGCTTCCCTTTGGCTTATCTAATGCTCCCAGAGGTTTCAGAAAATGTCTGGCTCCTTCCATTGCCTTTTGCAGACAAAGGAATATCCAAATTTACCCATACTTAGACGACTGCCTAATTCAGGCAAACAGTCAGGAAAAGCTGATCAAGCACCTGGCCTTTGTAAAGTCCCTACTGACTTCCCTAGGGTACACTATCTACAAAAAGAAATCCAAACTAGTACTCACCCAAAGGATTATATTCCTGGGAGCAAGCCTAGACACAGCATCCCAGATGGCATTCATTACACCATAAAAGCAAACTTACCTGACAGCCTACTTCTCTCAACTAGCCACCAGATCCCAGTTATCTGCAAGGAAAATCCTGCAAGCTCTGGGGTTCATGGCATCTTGCATTCTACTCATTGCATGTGCCAGACTGCATATGAGGAAACTACAGTGGTACCTAAAAAGCCTTAGGTGTCAGCACTCTCAAGACCTGGAAACTCATATAAGATACCTTGCCTAATGAAAGACTTTCTTTGGTGGGCAGCAGAATGCTTCCACAACAAGGGTCTACCTTTCTCGCCCCCCCCCCCGCCGCCCAAACCCTCACCACGGACATATCAGACTATGCCTGGGGTGCACACCTGGACGGCAGGTGCATATAGGGCCAATGGAGCCCACAGCAAATCCATCTGCACATCAACCAAAAAGGGATGTTAGCTGTCCACCGCGCATTAACAGCTTTCAATCTCCTGCTCTACCCAGGGGCTCTCCTGATCAAAACAGACAACACCACTGTGATGTGGTATATCAACAAGCAGGGAGGGACTCACTCCTATCCTCTATGCAGACTGGTCATGACCCTTTGGCACACAGCCTCTGCCATGTAACTCCACCTGTTAGCACAATTCTTGCCAGGCTCTCTAAACTATCTGGCAGACCACTTAAGCAGAAATCTTCTGGGCCCGCACGAGTGGCAGCTAGACCAAAGAACCTTCAACCTGATAACTCAGGAATGGGGCACTCCGAAGGTCAACCTCTTTGCCTCCCACACCAACCATCAGCTCAGCAAGTTCTGCACCAGGAAGCATCACTGCATGGCTTGGAAAGTGGATGCCCTATCCTTCTCCTGAGTCAATCTCTCAGTCTATGCATTTCCCCCACTACCTCTCATCACCAGGGTACTGCTCAAAATAAGGGAGGAAAAACCAAGGACAATTCTGATTGCTCCAGACTGACCTTGCCAGCACTGGTACCCACTGCTGTGCAGCCTTTCCCTACTGCCACCATGGCATCTCCCTCAGACCCCAACCCTCCTGACCCAGAGGGAAGGAGAATTCAAGCATCCCCAATTGCAGACCCTCAACTTGGCAGTCTGGCTTATTCCCTGACCTCTGGTCAATCTGCCAACCTCAGCAAACATATTCTAGATGTTATACGTGAGGCTAGGCACCCTAGCACTAGAAAGTCTTATGCTGACAAATGGAGAAGGTTCTACATCTGGATTCAGGCTAAGGGAGCCGATATGGCACAGCCCTCCTTACCTCTCATCCTGGATTATCTAGCTGACCTGCTACACAGTGGTCTCTCCTTTTCCTCTATTAAAATTCATGCCTCTGCTATCTCTGTTCATTTCCACGCTCAGCACCCCCCTTTTCTCACACCCTCTGATCAAACAGTTCCTAAGAGGGGCTAGCAACCTGGGGCCATGCAGAAGAGCACCCACCCCAACTTGGGTACTAAACTTTGTGTTGGATAAGCTCACCCTGCCCCCCTTTGAACCAGCATATTCAGCAGAGTTAAAATCTCTCTCCTGCAAGACAGCTTTTCTTCTGGCCATCACTTCAGCCAGAAGAGTCTCCGAGCTACAAGCACTCATGGCTGTAGAGCTCTTCATCATCTTCCATGCTGACAGGGTGTCCCTCAGGACTAACCCATCCTTCATGCCCAAAGTGGTGTCTAGTGTGGCTCTCAACCAATCTATTCATTTGCCCACCTTTTTCCCTAACCCACAAAACAAGGGGAAATAATCCTGCACTCTCTAGATGTGCACAGACAGCTCCGATTCTATCTAGACAGGACTAAATTATTCAGAAAGACTGATCCATCACTGGTCAGCTTTGCTGAAGTGCCAGAGGGCAAAGCCATCTCCAAACAAACCATTTCCAAATGGATAGCACACTGCATCCATTTCTGTTACAAGCAACATGGAAAACTTCCCCCTAAGGGGGTCAGGACTCACTCCACCAGAACAGCCTCCACCTCAGCAACTTTCCTCAGAGGAGTCCCCACCAGGGACATCCTGGAGGCTGCCACCTGGACATCTGTTCACACTTTCATCAAGCATTACCACCTGCCTATCTTCTCCAAATCCAGGGCAGGCTTTGTCACTGCAGTCTTGCAGGGCATCCTGGCCAGCCCCTAGTCTCCTTGACTGCCTCCACCCTTTTTCCTCAGCTTTTGGAATCAACCCAAATGTGATGACTGCAAGAGTGAAACACGAAGAACTTAGTACAGTTGTGTACACTTACCATAAATGTAGATGTTCGAGTGTCTTCACTGTTGCAGTCCTGGTTTCCCTCCTTCCATCCCCCTCTTCTCTCTCTCTATCTCTGTCCTTACAAGGAACATTTTGGTATTTACTCTCTACTGGTGGGGTTCTTCCACCATTTCCTGGCTCCCACTTGGGGGCTCCTGACAGGGCAAGAAAAACTGATGCAATGGCATCAGCTGCCTTACTTTATACTACTGACGGCCTAATGTCAGTCGTGAAGTGACAGCAACTGACGCAGAAATACTAAGCATCTGGTATTCGGGCTGGCTGAGGGCTTCCCTGGCAGGGATAACCCAAATGTGATGACTGCAACAGTGAATACACTCGAACACCTACATTTATGGTAAGTGTACACAACTGTACTTTTTTGTGGCTAAATTGCACATAGATTTTAGGTTAATAGAGAAGTTAATCATCTTAAACGTTTCAAAGTTGAGTTTAGTTTAGTTTTAAGATTTCCAAGAATTTGATTAGCTTATTAATCTCTTCTGTATTATTATTTTTTATTTGTCTGATTTTCTAATTTTAACTTATCAAAATGTTCTTGTAATTCTTTATCCCATTGTTTTTTTTATTTGATAACCAATTAGTGACTCTATCAAAATGACATGCTTTTAGTGCATCCCAAAAATTTCGGAAGTATCTTCTGTATTATTAATTACTATAAAGGAAATCTTTTATTTAATAAAAAAGTCCTTAAATTCTTTTAAACAAGTTATATATGCTGGTAATCTTCTGTTTTAACATTAGTATTAGATTTCAAAAACAGCTAAGGTAATTGCATTGTGATCTGAAAGTGGGCAGGTTACTGTTTTGACTTTGCCTAGTGTATCAGTCAGGTCAGTAGAGACATAAACTCTGTCATTTCTGGATTGCGTTCCATGTCTGTGGGAATAATGGATTAAAAATAATGAATTTGGTTCTGAAAATTCATTTATGTCAATTAAGATGAAACAAATCAGTAAATTTTAACAGTGCTTTCGCAGATGCCTGTTGTGTTAGTATCACTTGGTGACAATATACAATTAATGTCTCCTGCTAGAATGATAGTGGCTTTAGAGTTTTGAATTACTTGTTCTAGATGTTGGTCCACTGTTTTAATTCCTATTCCAGGAATCCAATGCAAGTTAATACGAGTTAATATCCTCTTATTATACTCTATAATTACAGTACCAAGCATTCCTTTATCATCTTGATATGTTTCTATAACCGTAGGCATAGGCAGTGAATTTCTCCATAATATAACAAACCCCCCTTTTTTGATTATATTGTAAACTGGATAATATTTATAGAAATACAGTTAATAAATGCCATTTGTTCTACTGATCAAAAGTATACATGTAGATAATGACATTCTTTTAGTAAAGAAATGCGTAATAATCATCATGTGAACATTGACATTTGAAGGTTTGATTAGACATAAAATAGTTGCTATTGTGGACACTCGAAAAAAATATATATAATTATCATTAAATATTTGCTTTTAAAATCCCTCTTAACCCCCATGGAGTCTAACACTCCTTGCTTGAATAGTCTAACCATCCAAGCAAACACATCCATCCAATACTCTGATGAAAAAGAAAACAAACAAAAAAAATAGCCTGCTCCACTACAATCAAATATGATCCCATTAACAGTAAAATAAAGATAAACCTGTATCCTTTAAAGCATTGTTAATGTATAATAGTAGAGCAATTATTTCACATCTTAACTTATGTAAGATAAATGATTGACTTTAATAATTGGCTTAGTTTCTGGTGTCATTCCAGGGGATCCATTATCTAACAGCCTATGAAGACATGATCAACAGACCATGATGCTTTGCCAGAAATGGCCTGCATCTGTCTCCATTGGGCTTCAGGCTTCTGACAAAGGCTCTTACCTACCCCATGGTGCATTTTTTAGGCAATGCCATGAGGTCAAAACTACCAACATGACAGGTTCGTCAAAATGCAAATTATAGGTCATACTGCTAAACGCTAGGAGTCTAAACATGAAACTGCACTCATTGCAAGTATTAACCCTGGAAGATGCTGACATTTGTGCAGTCACAGAAACCTGGTTCATATCTGTGGAGAGCACCCCATCCATACCAGGTTATCCTGTCATTCTGTCATACATTCAGACCCAAAACCATGGGCAGCAAAGCAAAAGGAGGTGGAGTTTCTGTATATATTAAAGAATTACACACCTCCAGGCTGGTGAAACAGTATGACACACAGGAGACACTCCAGGTGCAGTTAACCATTGACAAGACCCCTATTCAACTCATAGCTAGCTACAGGCCCCCAACTTTGGCTCAAGCTGCCTACTCCACCTAGCTGGACCTCTTCGAATCTATCAAGACTCAACCCTTTATTCTGCTCAAGGGCGACTTTAACTATCCAACCATAGATTGGAAGAACTACTCATGCCAAAACACAAATCCTCTGAGATTCCTTGATTTCATCAATGCAAATACCTTGGACCAGCTGGTCGACACCCCTACAAGAGGTGATAATATCTTGGACTTTGTATTAACCAACATGAGTATCCACTGCAGCATCCCGAGAGTGTCATCCTCCCTGGTAAGATCCGACCACAAAGCGGTCACTTTCAAAGTTACCATCTCCCCCAACTCCCCCCCCCCCCATTGCTAGAGTCAAAAATAAAAACTTCTCCAAAGCTGATTACAACCTCCTGATGAGGGAAGGTATAAACAGCTTCACAGCCCCCTTTCCCTCCATAGGAATTGGCACAAATGTCCAAACCGACATCACAGTACTATGCGAGCATTTATATGGCTGCATGGAATCAAGAATACCCGACAAGACAAAATCCTTCTCAAGGAAGAGTAAACCTGTCTGGTGGACATCTGCAATAAATAAACTCTATAAAAAAAGGAAAAAAATTGCTGTCCAGGACCAAGAAGGAGCAGGTGCCTGATTGGAAACAATCTCTCCTTAGCCTGAGCAAGCAAATAAGGGCACTCGTGAAATCCTCCAAAGCAAATTTAGAGTCCAAACTGGCCACATCTACTAAAGGCAATCATAAGGCCGTCATCACATATATCCGCAGTCTCAAAGGAAGCACTCAGGCCTGCTCAGAACTGGTGGTCAAGGGCACCACATACACAAATACCATAGATATAGCCAACCTGCTGGCAGCTAGGTTAATTGAAAACTTCACTTCTCTGTTCCCCCATCAGTAAATCAGGACAACCCCAGTAGCAGCCCCCCTCCCCTTATCTCTAGGGAGCAAGTCATCACTGCCCTCTCAAAGGCAAAAAATACAGCCTCCATGGGACCCAATAACATCTCAGGCTACATCCTACACGACCTCCGACAGGAAATTGAGGCACCATTAGGCACCCTATTCAATCAAAGCCTGAGTACCAGCTTCATCCCAGCTGAGTGGACAGCCACTGTCATCCCTTTGCTCATTGGCAACCTCCAAACACTCGATCCCACACAGTTTGGTTATGTCAAGGGGAGGTCATGCCTGTTAAATTTGGCTGACTTCTTTGAGACAGTCACCAAAGCCATGGGCAAGGGGAAGATGGTGCACATCGCCTACCTTGACCTGGCCAAAGCCATAGGTACTATTCCCCACTCGGGTATAATAGATAAACTCTCTCAACTGGGCATCAATCCATATGCTACCAGATGGGTAGAAAACTGGCTCACTGATAGAACCCACATAGTCAAAATTGAAGAATCCAGCTCAAGCCATAGACCTGTAATGAGAGGTGTACCACAGGGATCGGTCTTGAGGCCTCTTTTGTTTGGGATATACTTTTCTGAGATACAGACCAAAAACAGTGAGCTATGGCTGACCAAGTTTGCAGATGACTGCAAGCTGGCAGGTGTCATCAATTCCCCTAGTGATGTGGACATCCTCCGAGAGGGTCTCACCAAATCAAATGATTGGTGTCCGAATCATGGCCTCAAACTCAATGCCAAAAAGTGTATCATTATCCCCTTTAGGGAGAGTGATGTCCCCACAAATTATTGCATTAATAACAAGGTCCTAAGCATGCAATCAGCTGTAAGGGATAGCGAACTGACTTTTGACTACCATATTGCCTCCGTTGTGTGGAAAGCTTTCTACATGGCCCACTTTATTAAGAAGGGTATTTCATCCAGTGATAAGGAGATCATAACATCCCTATATTCTTCCCTTATAGGACCCATTATTGAGTACAATGCCCCTTTCGGTATGTACCTCACAAAGCACATGCAGCAGCTGGAGAGACCATAGAAGTTACTCACCAGGAGATTCCAGGGCCTCAAACATCTACTCTACACATATAGGCTGAAAGCCCTGTCCCTCTACTCAGGCTCATACAGACTCCTCAGAGGTGACCTCTGTCTGGTATACAAAGCTGTGTCAGACCCCGCCTTGATGGGACTGCTGCATATCTGTAAGTCAAGCTCCACTTGAGTAACTCGCACACCCAACCTCAACCTGGTCTGTGACATCAGTAGGATTTGTTTGCAGGACAGATTTGTTTCCCACAGACTCCCCATTCTGTGGAATAGACTTGCTCTCCACGTCAAGCAGAGTACCTCATTAACGCTTTTTAAGTGCAGCCTGGATAACTGCATGGGAAACAGAAAATAACACCCATGGAATTCCACCTGCGTCTCTGCTGGATAGGGGCATTAGGTGCTGATTGTCAGAACATGGGCTAAATTCTTGGCTAGGCTTGTAAAGCCTGCAAGGCCAATTGCTTAGCAACTTCCTATGATCCTGTGATACATTCTCCAGTTTTGTGTGTTCATTAAGGTGTTAAAGTAAGATATGCTTACATCTGTTATTATTGGTTCTTATCTGTGCATAGGTTTGAAATTCATCAGCTAATACTATAAAATATGCAAGGCTGCTGCACAGCAATTTAAAATGTTTTGTTCTGTGTCTCACCATAAGACCAATGTACTTTCAGACCCTTCTTTTCCCTCTTTGTAAGATTATATTAAAGTAAATGAATAGCTGTTCTAAGGTGCTTAAACAATATTTCATTGTTTATAATCAGTGGTTTATTACTGTAAATTAAAGTCTTTTACATTAGCTCTGTCAAGTATACAGTTTATTGCTTCTTTTGCTTTATATATGAGACTTTTGAGTGTATTACCAGAATATTCATATCATGTATGTCAGGCTTCTAATAATGAAGCTCTAGACATTATATATATATATATATATATATATATATATATATATATATATATATATTCATTTTACCATTCATTGACAGCTACTATCAAACTTCAAATGCTTGCTTTCAAATATATTTACTTACAAATGTATGAAAATGTATTTCACAGTGCGTAACACTATAATTCTTTCCCTTCTTCAATGCCAGTTTGTGTGTTTAGCTGTAGTTGCAGTCAAATTTGAGCTAATGCATATTTAAAAGTTTCCACCTTTTATTCAAATGAAACTTCTAAAGCTGCCTGTCGATCAGAGTCTCTGAACATGAACAGCTCTGTTGTCTTTTTTTCTGAAGAGCAGCTCTGTTCTATTGTTTAGGTGAGAATTCCAACTGAAGTCTAGCTGTTTACTAGCAAAAGCTTTATGTGTTCTTAATGAAGTAAAAAAAGCTCAAGCGGCAGAGAGAGGGGCTTCATATCTAACTACCACAGAAAGACCTCACATAGGGACAAACCATCAATTACAACAATTTCCATATTAAATGTGAACATTTCATGTATGGACAAAGACTATTTTAAAGCTATTTAAAACTTCACAATCTCTCCACTGATAAACAGCATCAAAACACACATCCATAGCAACTGCAGTCACCCCCTGCCCTGTCCAGCACATTATAAATCATTCTATTAAATAGAACCATAATATATTGGCAAAATGTATGCACTAGGAAGACAGGTAGCTTTTAGGTTTTACTATAGCTTTTCTAATGTTACTGTAATTATGATTACATTGAGTTGCTTCCACACTTAGTGAAGATGTTTGTCATTTGTTTTAGTATACCATTTAAGTAGCAGTTTGTATGTAACACTGTTAATGTCTTTTCCGTTTTATAACAAGAAAGTATGAGATGTCACTCATAGTATGTTTCCCTTTAGTAGGTAACTGCAGTTTATATGAATTAAACAACTTTACATTCAGCTATGTGTTAAACTGCAGCCATTTTCTACTTCAAATATAAAGTATGCATTAGTTCCTGAGTAAGCAATTATGTATACAACCCTTCAGATCATATACTAGATACTAGTGTAAATGCTGTATGCTTCATTTCAGGGAAACTAATAATATTTTGTCATGACTTATTGAAAATTACTTTTAATTATCTGTAAATTAGACAAGCAAGAGAGAGAGAAAAAAATGAATTCAATTACCTTACATTAGTTGACTACTTCTTGATTTTCTGATTCCTATTTATGCTATAGTTGAGCATGTTGTCATTTCATGTTTTGCTGGTAAAGATATGTAAAGAAGTAAAACTAAACGTGTTTACCCAAAAAGAAAAAAAAAAAAGCAATCCTTGACATCCTGTTGTTTCCTTTGTAAATAAGGGAAAGGGAAAAGGAAAGCTCTTTATTTCCCTTAATTTCTTCTTTTTCTCATTTGTCTTATTTCCATCTGTGTTTTTAAGGATATAAAGGACCAGTCCATATCATCTGTTTGTTCAAAAATTTTGTTAGTTTTTAGATATGACAGTGCAAGGTCAAGATCTTGTAAGAATGTAACCCCATTAGAAAGGAAAATCTTCAGCCTGGCCAGGAACAGTAAATGTACTTTCATCTGCTTTTTCTTAAGTTCTCTTATAAGTGGAAGGAATTGTTTCCATTTAGACATCACTGTTGCTGAAGAGTCATTATCAAAACAAATAATATTTCCCTTCTGCTTAAAATGGTGACTTAGCCCAGGCAGTTTTGAGTATCAGTTTTTTATTCTGAGATGGAATAAATTTAACCATGATGGACCTTGGGGAAGTACTGGACTTTGATAAAAGATTAACCGAAGATCTGTGTGCTCATTCTGTACCAAAAGAAAGAAAGAGCTTCAGGCAAATCTAAAGTTTTAGGAAGCCAGGTAGGCAAGAAATTAACCATATTGTTACCTTCTGTTCCTTCTGGTAGGCCAAAAATGCGACTGTTGTTCCTACAGGGCCTGTTCTCAGGGTCATCTATTTTGGCTAGTAAAGAGTTGTTCTGTTTTACCAGGAATTCAGTATTATTCTCCCCTTCACTTAGTCTTCCTTCCATATCATTCAAGGAGTCTTCAGTGCAGGAAATCTGGTTTCTCTGTAACTGCAGAGCTTCATTAATTTATTCTGTTTGGATCTTTTTTGTTAAAGTCATCTATTTTGGTGTTCAGTCTGTCTATTTTCAAAGACAATTCTTGAATATTAGTCAGTAATGACTAAAGCTCTTTTTTGAACACAGAGACTTGAGATGTTGCCTTTGTATAAATTGTGGTGCTATAGGATACAGTGAAGAAATTTTCTCTTGCACATTTTGCCAGGAAAATAGTTGAATTTTAAGAATTTTTTTATATAATCCTTTACAACACCAACGTTTATTGTAATTCACTTAACTGGGTTGTTTAGGATTTCGAAATAAAATGTCCTGTCAGAATGTCAGAAATGTATGTAGCAGCAGAGCAGAAGAAAAGTGCAGCTATCATAGTCTCATCCTGGCCACAACCCTTCTCTTTAACTTTTGAGAAATAAAAATATGATGGTCTTTTTCAAGTTTTAGGTCCTCAGAGGAAACACCGTTGTATTTTCCTAATTTCTTTCACATAAATGCTAGACAGTTTAAATCTTCCATCTTTTCAAGATTTCTGGAGAACCTACGTTTTTTTCCCACAGACCCAATCCTCCAGATTTATTATTTTCCCTTCCAAAAGTTCACTATGAGCCTCTGCTGAGGTTAATCTCTGTTGTGTATCTTCCAGTACCTTGTCATCCTCCGAGATCTGATCAGAGTGCACAGACATAGCAGCATGCATATCCTTTATTTTCTGATCTGGTAATATACTCCACTAACATGGAATTTTTTTTTTTTCAGCTCAGTCATAATGGTATTGAATTTTACATCATACCATTCCACCGTCTGAGCTGATATGGAAAGCGGCAGAGGAATGTCAACTAAATTGTCCAGTGCAGTTTTAGAAAGAAGGGGAGGCTGGTCTGCAGGAACCAGTGTGGCCTAGCCTTGTTTTTTCAGCTTCTTAGTCATTAAGCTGCAATTCTATTTCCCAGGCACTAATACATTAGTTCACTTTTGATTTTAGCCAGGTAAGTGAAATTAAACTACATTTCTGAGATGTGGGGGGATAGGCAAAATAACAATCCACAGCTTACATGCGTCTGCTCTTGCAAAAGGACCCTTACAACTCACATATTCAACTGTTTACCTCACATATCAATGTTTCAGACTTCCCTAGGGGAACAGGCCATGGTAAAACTTTCAGCCCTTTCAGGATACGAGCTCAGGGTAAAGATGATCAAGGCATTGTCTCTATCTTCCTTGTTGGGTTGCCATATGGCTCATTGTGATTTCAGCTGTTCTGATACTCTAGCCAGCTTGATAGGCTTTTACCTGTCCTAAGCTGATAATACTGAACATCTTAACTCACCGTTATGTAACATCTAGTACCAAGTAATGGGTAAGGCTGATGTGAACAGTGCAATAAAGTACATACATATGTACCATAGCATATAAATTCAAGGCTGATCTATACAGTACAGTTTAGTAAAGAATAATACAATGATGAAGGAGGTGCAGGATGGATAGGCTAGTAATAGTACAGTAAGAGTAGCAAGGGTAAGACAACAATAGAGAGAGACATTAGTTAACCATTTTGTGGTCCCAAATACATTTTAGTAGAACTTGTAGTACTCAGTGATAGTT
The DNA here is from genome assembly GCF_019279795.1 of Protopterus annectens. NCBI lineage: Eukaryota > Metazoa > Chordata > Ceratodontiformes > Protopteridae > Protopterus > Protopterus annectens. The sequence continues at coordinate 1,775,332,123 of NC_056731.1, forward strand.
TGTTGGTACACATCCAGTTCCATAGTAGCCTATTGCTGTTCTGTAAAAACTCTCTTATTTTAGTCCCAGAAGCAACTGCCTTGGTGATCACATTATCATCAGTTATAATAAGGTGTCACTGCTGGGTAGCTCTTAAGGGAGGTTATTTACAAAGAGAGAGAACAGAAATGAGACCTTGTACCAAACCCTGAGGAACTCCCTAATTGCTGAGCAGAGGATTAGGGTTAGCTGCATTGGTGCCTGTTGTGAAGGCTTTGTCATATTGGTAGCCCATAAACCCAGAGCTGACCTCACTAGAGAAATGTCATATCTTGATTTTTCAGAAGAAATGTGCCATTTTTTGGCCTATAAATGTAGCTGCACTAAGTTTTGTTTCTGTCCATGATGTTATTAGATAACAATGGAGTATAACTTACTGTGGAGGTACTATACCTAGGTTGGAAGCCAAGCTGTCTTGTCAGTGAATGTCATAGTCTGTAATGAACATTTTTGTTTTATACATTATTTTTTTCAAAGATTTTGAAAGGCTTTGTCAATAAGATCAAGTTTGGCATTTGAGTGGTACTCTTTTGCAGCTTTGAGAAATTTTAATTTTGGTGATCATGCGTGAGAAGTAAAGAAAACAAGTGTCCTCCTTTATGTTTTGAATGTTAAAGATTTGTCATGAAGGAATCCGGCTATAATTTTACCTTTGTTTGTTTGTTTAGTCTGATCCTTTTTTTAATACAGTGCTTCTTTTTGTTCTTAAATAGTATACTGCTACATTTGGAGGCTCCAAAACTTTTTTTTTTTGCTAGGTTAATATCTGACGTATCAGGGCACAACTTATGAGCATCCCCTGAAACCACTTAACCGTTAAAGCTGGTTCATGCAGGACATTTAGAGGCGGCATTTTTGTCACTCTTCATTTTTGTGTCAGAACATCACAAGAAACAGAAATATATGCATACAGTTTAAAATAATAAAAAAGTTAGCATTTACAAAAATTCACACAAGTCAGCAGTTATATGTCTTATGTCAACAAAAATCTCCAGTTGTGTCTTTTTACCCCATTCTTCTTGATTCATTGCTGTTACAGCACATAGCATTATGTCGTATTAGTGTCTTTTTGCGAAGATGTTTACTTTTGAGATAAGGAAAATGATAATGCTCACTTGTTACTACAATTATGTCTTGAATTCAGAACGTCAGGAAGAAAAAGGATGCATCTTTATCAAAAAACAATGTAAAGTATTCCATCCCATTGATTTATTCTTCTCAATTTATCCCAGTATGCCCATAGTCCTGAAAAGCATTCTGTAGTATTCCCTAGGGAATGTTAATTCAGTTATTTCCAACAATCTTTGCATATGACAGTTTAATGCTGCAGATGGTTCCTTAGCTGCCCTGTCATTTTTCCTCATATGTATACTACATTCTCAATATTCTTTAAGGCATCTTCAGTCTATTCATGACTTCTATACTCAGTGCACTTTATTCTGATTAAGTGAAGATATCAGCTGCAGCTGTACACATTTCACAAATGCCATATATCTGTTATTCCTTTAACTTTCCATTGTGTTTAACCTGTCATCTTATCATGCCTCTGTCATCATCAGCTATGTCGCCTAATCTGACCATCAGAAACCCAACAAGCCCACCAGGAACTCTCTCTCTCTGCATCAGTAGTTATAGTAAGAATTTGAAAGACCACCACCATAAAGTACATCTCATTTCTTTGTTGTCCTTCATTGTAAGCTTCACATTCATGGCACATTAGCGCAGCTGTCTTCTAAACATGAAATTCTTCAATTCACTTAGTCTGTTTTGCCACATCTTCATTTAGATAATTCTGTCCTTGGGCCATCATATCCTAAATATATATATACGTTACAATTATATATTCTGTAATAATTCCTGTTACCCGTCTATAAGATGATACAGTCAGCCATGTTTAATTAAAGTGCAGTTTCTACTGTGTCTCTGCTTAACAGTACTAATGAGTCCATTTACCTCATTAGCAGTAGCCAGTGCTATTAACTAAGGTTGTAGCTCAGTCATTAAAATCATTAGTGTTTCTGTTCCATAGACAACATACATTTCTCCTTAAAATTAAGTGCGTCCCCTTTATACATATTTTCTATTTTATATATATATATATATATATATATATATATATATATATATATATATATATATATATATATATATATATACATACATACATACATATACATATACACATCTGTATGTTAAAATGGCATTCCATGTTGGTAACTCAGTTCAGAATTGGGGGGAATATGTTAAGACACAGTAGTATTAGTCCCAAAGCAAAGCAGATTTCCATCTGCCACCTCCCATTAAATAAATATGAGCTTTATATTGGATGCCATCATGTATAACTCAACATTAACAGTACAGTACTACTGTAATATTTTGAAACAGTATCTTTGTCACAGTTGGTATTCTGTTTATTAAACATGCCTTTGTTAAATGCCATACAGTGCTTACTTAGCAAGCATTGAAATAGCAGTGTCACAGTCCATAACTGCAATGTTAGGCACAGTTAGAAGAGTTATAGTGAAGTGTTTTTATATCTGCTCAGGTAATTTGCAAATTCTCAGTGGCTCAGCTCAGATTTTATATTATGATTGCATTTATTAATAGGATGTTATCAGTTTTAACTTTTCTTTATGAAATATGTTACATCTGTTAGTAAAATAAAAATGATGAACTCAAATAGAACCCCATATCCTACAGTATTAGTGTTAATATATAGACCCAGACAAAGTCAAAAAAATTCTAAAGTTGTTTTTTTTTTCATTCTCCATGTAAATGTCCTTCACATACTTTATTCTTTGGTAAATAATGTTTAAAACGATCCAAGTTGTGACAACATTTGTCAGATATGAGATACTCATCCCTTCCATAAGTGTTTAATAAAATATACAGGCCATTCCCATTAATTTGGCATATATTTCTGTTCTAATGAGTGTAGTGAACAGCCTTAATTTCTTAGTTGCATAAACATGTCCACTTTAAACCCACTAGGGATAAATCATCTTTCTTGTGTAGTCAGTTCCACTTTGCATATTCTTCTGTTTGTGAAGGCACATAATGACTTGTAAACCAAATCTGTCATATCATCTTTGTGCATTTTCTACAAACACTTTTCATCTTCCATCTGATTCTTCCTCATACTCCTCGATCACCTGTACACAGTTAGGAGAATCACCTGGGTTTTCAAATCACAAGTACTCTGCCTCCCTTACCTCTTGGAATGGTTGATGTGACAAGTCCTTTAACTTAGCCTTTGCTTTCCCATCATTTTAAAACATTACATCAAGACTCCTTTTACTGAATAACCTTTAACAGTGCTGGGAATTCAACCTCTTTTTTCATCTCTATCTCTTACATTTTATCATAGCAGACATAACCTGGAGCTTGTATTAAAAAGTTGCACCAAAATAATCCTGATCCAGATACATCATGTGACTTGCTACCATAATTGCCGTAACTGCCACAATACCTGTTTCTTCACATATCTTGGCACAACTTGCATCAAAACAACCCTGGGTTTACCACACAAGCTTCCTAATGTAGAAGATGACAACCTTACACCTTCTTAATCCTCAGTGCCAGTTTTGTATAGCCTGTCCAGTCCACCATCTTGGTTTTCATGAAATCTTTTTGTTCCATTTCCTCTTCCCTTTACAGTAGTCTCCTCAATCTTGTGCTTTTCCTTCAAGCCTTAGTCTCCATTATCAACAAATTTTGCTGCACATAATCCACTTGACCACCCAGATTTTCCATCTGTTTCTAGTTTTAACTACCTTTTGCTGAATAGGCCACCATGGCTAGCTGCCGAGCATTGGAAATTTGTGTCATCAGTTTCAAGAAATTCTGGTCCCTTTATGTATCTTTCCAACAAGACATACATGTGCAACACCAAACTTCAATTGTTTCAAATTTCTTGCTGTTTCGTTGACATTGACTGAAATAATTTTTTATCAGCAGCAGACCCACTGCTATGGCCAGTCTTTCAGTTGATTATTATAGCTATGTTTTTTTTTCAGCTAATGTTTCCATTTCAGCATTAATTGCAACTCTTTAACCTTCTCAGACTTTGTCTCTCTCACTTGCTTCAAATTTATTTTTTGTCATTCTCATTTACATCAAATTTCATTTTTTAATCACAAAACAAAATGTAATTAATGTCATAGCGTGGTGTAAACAGGTGAGACATGCAGCTACATCATTGCCTATGTAGTCCTCTTGTAGGCATGTAGTTTTGATGTTCTTTCACTGTTTAGCACTTTAAGTATAAAAATAAATGTATCTGCATTAATGGAAAAAGAGGAATTATGCTAAAGATACATATCAGTAAAGCAAATGGGCATGACAGCTATACTCAGATGGAATTTCAAGTCCATATTAGATGATTTTTTTTTTTACAGAAGGTAAACATTTTCCTGAATACTGTTTCAAAATGTGGCTTTCTTACTGAACAGCAGCCTTGAATCCACTCACTGATATGAACGTGTTACACAGCAGTATCAGCTTTACGAGCTGTAGGGATATTAGACTATTTTTCAGTCCATTTTCGGTCAGTGGTTTTTTTTTTTTAGTCTGAGCATCCCCTCCCAGTGAGGCACTGTTGGGTATCTACTTCCACAGCAGCTTGGTAAAAATAGCTGTCTTTCTGCCATTAACATGCACAATATTTAATGACTTAGGCATGGGTTTTCGGGAGTGGAGGGAATGGTATTAACTTCAGGTCTTTTCCACAATATTGTCAGGCAGAGTTTTTACCAAGTGTTTGATTATTTTTTTCTTTTCTCAATTAAAAAGGTACCAGTTGCTTATTTTAATGTGTTTCTAGTTAGAACATGTTTAAAACTCCTAAATCAGTGTTGTTTAAGCATAAGAGTTCCATGACTAAAATGCGTCTGCTTTGCTATAGATAGTCATAAAGGCAATCATAAACCAGCACATTTAGTAAAAAGAAAGTACTCTCAAGCGTCTCAAAAGACATGAAAAAAAGCATTTTACAAGTAAGTGTGTGTGTGTGTGTGTGTGTGTGTGTGTGTGTGTGTGTGTGTGTGTGTATATGTATGTGTGTATATATATATATATATATATATATATATATATATATATAGATATATATATATATATATATATATATATATATAGATATATATATATATATATAGATATATATATAGGTATAGGTATATATATGGATAGATAGATATGCACACACAGACTTTGACATCACTGTATCTCAGGAAAGGAAATATCCATAAGAATCTACAAGTAAATATCTTTAAATCAGAATTCTAGAACCTCCAATTACAGATCACACACTGGTGGGCAAGTCATTCTTGTCTCACATGCAAGTCTGGCACCTGAGCAGTACATCTCCAAGCAAGATCACATTCCACCTGTGTTTTTCACCTGCTCCAGAGTCCTGTGGGCAGGTCAGAGGTCAGATGTAGGTGATTATTTGTCAGCATTTGGAGGGAGTCCAGGAATAATTTTGAGTTCCTTGACAAGGTAGAGAAGTGTTGAAAGCACTAATTCTCTTTTCCATGGAGACTTTCTGAACATCCACAGCCTAGCATTTATCTTCTCACTATTTTCCTTTCAGTGATAGGAAACTGTTGGGTGTCATTACCAAGTCGTTGATCCAGGGTTCCCATAAGTCATTGTATCCTGTTGCTTTTGGCAACAGTGACTCTAGTGATCTTATCACTAGTGACATATGCTTCTTTCATGTCCTTAGTCCTCCTGTTTGGTGGAAGGGCATACTCTTTTAATTATTGTTTAATATGTTTTTTATTCTTCTAGTCAGACTGTTCATGCTAGAAACATATTTAGCCCCCCATCCCCCTTAGGTGTGCCAACTATGACTGCACAAATAAGATTGTTTTTACCAATTCATTTCTGAGTAGCCTCTTTGTTATATCCAGCTTTGTGGAAGAAGACTTTAGTTTGCCTCAGTAATCAGCAGATGTAAGAAAGAGAACCAGTGCTGTAGAATAGTTGCCAGCTTTATCACAGGATATAAATGTACACCTATGTCTGGTGTAGAAGCTTACTGGATCATCTCATGGCAAATCCTTCAGATATCAGAGTAAACTGGCCATACCAACAAAATCCCACATGGACAGAAAGTAAATGTACAAACTTCACAGAGAATACAAACTACCCAGGAACTGAAGCAGAGAACCAAGTTCTTTGAGGTAACAATGCTAATTGCTGCTGCATGCCACCGTAATAAATACTTATGTTATCAGGACTAGAGCCTCACATAATTATTAGATTTATTCTTCTGATTCTCACCCCCCTTAACTACTGTCTTTTTATCCCTTCCCATGAACACTTCACCTTCAGTTATTCCCTTCTTCCCACCAAATGTCTTTTCTCTTCCTTCTTGGTTACACCTCTTCTTTCTTTCCCCCCATTACCACCCCTCAACCCCATCAATTCTTCTATGCATAGTATTTTATTAATTAATTTCATTAGTGGTCCATTTTTCTAAGTCCCCCTCTCATTCCATTTCTTTCCCTTAATATATTTAATGCTGCAGTGCTTTTCTTCCCTACCAAAAACCTCCCACCCTTCCCCTTTCCATTTCTCAGCTATATACTTTTTTATCCTCAGTATCACTGTTAAAAACACCATTCTGTCCCTACTTATTCTCTATATATATATACTTTTGTCTAATTAATATATATATATATATATATATATATATATATATGTGTGTGTGTGTGTGTGTGTGTGTGTGTGTGTTTCGTATGTTTTCCTTTCCTTTCTTGCTTGTCTGCATTCTGAAAACATAGGCACTAACCCTTATCCCCATCTTTTGCTTATGGGAAACATTATTATATGACTGATCATTGAGAACTCTTCTAACTCATTAAGAATCTCATTTGCCATTTGGGGTGTATACCCTTCTTTCCTTCAGCAATTGTCATTGGTTCTGTAGAAGACTGTTTAAACACAAAGTAGGAGGAACAATTGGTTTTACTTAGTTCTGACCACTCTCCTTTATCCTTATTTCTGCAATCTCATGATTAATTTGTTTTAGTAAGATTAATTCTGGTGGTGGATATGTGCTTGGTTTTTTTGTTTGTTTTTTTTTTTTTTTTTTTTTTGTTAGGGTTGCTGTGTTTGATGCAGTGTACTGTGCAACATTTTTGATGTGGTTGGTATTTTAGTGAACATGACTCTGTAAATGGGATCTTGGTGATCAGACATATGAATAAGACTTCTACTTGCTTTTATCACATCAGTATTATTCAACATTCTTTACTGTACTGCTTCAAATAGTCTTTTTAAAGCTGAATGCCATTGAGGAAGAAACCTCATCTATTATCCCAAAATAGCAGTATTCCTTATCCTGTAATGCATTCCCTCTGCCTTCTCCCTTTTCTTTGTCTATACTTTATGCTCTCTTCAACATTTTCTATAGATCCTTCGATTCTTTTTTCATTCTTCCCTTTATGATTTATTATTCAACTTCCCTTCATCCACACCCAAGTAGCCACCTAATATCTAAATTTCCTGCCCTCCCTTCTTATCTGTCCTTTTTGTTTTCCCAGCTACTTGTTTGATCTTTGCATAGGAATCTGGTCTACTGCCTACAGCATGAATGTCTGTCTTAACTGTAGAAAACTTTACAATGCAGAATTATCTCCCTTTTCTTCTTCCTACATCTCTGACCTTCCATATTTCTTGGTTTATCCTTTCCTGCTGCTTTACCATCTCCTCTCCCCTCATCTTTTGATATCTTGATTCTCATAAAGGAGCTTTTCCATTCCTGTTTCCTTACTATAACCCTTCTTTTTACTTCTGTTTCCCAACCTACCCCTTAACACCACTTTATACAAGTGTGTGTGCCCCCTCTTATTACCCTTCTCCCTCTCAGCATCCACATTATTTATTAAGTTTGGCTGAGTTTCCGTCTTAAAAAAATTTTGCCTTAATTTCATTGGTTTTGTAAACAACCATTCAACCTTTTGTCCTTTTGGAAGCTTGTTAACCATATATTTCACCACTGAGTAATGACTATAATTTAGGTGTTTCTTATGTGGACCTGCATTGTTTTATAGTTTGAGGTCTTTAGTCCAGACACAGTACTGTTGCTAATGGTGATTTTCAGGTTAAAATGGTTTGTATTAATATTGGCTCATTCCCAACTGATATGTTCTAAGCATAGATTTTTTTTCTTCTTGTTATGGAAAGGATCTTTTAAAACCTGTACTACAAGCCATAAGTTACTCCTCAAGAGGTGGTAAAATACTGAAGAGAGGAAAAGATGCTGAAACCTTTCAGTGTAGTTTACACCTGTTGATCTTGGTAAAAATATCTTTGAGTTTTTAGTAAATGGGTATGGTACATGGTTAGAATACAGAAGAGTACAGTGTTATTCTCTATACTGAGCTGGAATAGTGTGGTGTATAAGAGAGTAATGGCTACCATGAGGAGCAAGCTATCCTGTAACCTCTGAAGACAGTTGTGACATGTTGATCGAAGATGGAACATTTATGATCAGCATACCTAGGGGCTTAAAATGTAAGCACAATCATCCAAACCGGTTGCAAGCCAAAGATTTATTAAATGTACTAATGTTTAGTACATTTAATAAATCTTCTTTGGCTTGCAATCGGTTTGGATCGCTGTGCTTACATTTTTAGTTTATTGGTGACTTTGAGCATGTTCCGTAGATTTTGGTTTTTATACCTACGGGCTTATCATGGCCCATTTTTAGTGCATAGATCAAGTGTAGTTAACTTCAACCATTTCCTTACCAAAGGACACAGTGTTATGGTTTTTAACATTAAATGCTAGGTCATTGTTTTTGCAGCAGGTGTGAATGTTGTCCAACACATTCCGTGGAGTTTTTGGCTTCTTTTGGGGGAAAGATGATTTTGACCATTTTACAATTGTTAGCAGACTTTGTAAATCATGTGTTGTTAACTTGCAAAAATGGGAAGAAAATGACAAAGAGAAGTAGGCCAAAACCTCAACCCTGTGTTATCCTACTAGTAGCTCCTGCAGGTTAAGAGAGTTGGCCACCGGCTTTACAGTAGTTAAATCTTAGTCCACTGAGTTATTTATCTAATGTCACTGAACTCCTAGAGTTTATTTATGATGCCTTCATGGTGAATGGTATTAACTACCTCACATCCATCACATGCACTCAGAGCAGTAACTACATATATCTCTTGAACTATTTTGCACCTCCCCATTACCCTTCTTTAACAGCAGATATATCTTGCATATTTCAAAAAGTCAGCATTCATGCCTGCTATGTATCTATACAAATCCAAGTCTCCTCTTTCACTTAAATATACAAAGTGTCTACAACAAAATAATTGAGCTCCATTCCTGTTTGGAACAACATGCTCCAGACACTCGTTCTCTTTGAAGCTTCACTAAAACAAAGCATTAAAGACACTGAAATCATTCCACAAGGCTATAACATACTTAGATTAGACTGTAAAGTCAAAACAGGGGAGGGGACTACACATTCAGCAATACCCCAATGATATTCCCAAATCTAGAAATGTTGAAATAGTGATTACTACATTTTATCTAAACCTTATGAAATCTGTCTGCTTCATATGTGTATATATATCCCTGTGAAAAACAACGCCACCATACTAGAAGATATCTCCTGGACATCAGCAAACATCAGACTAGAAATCGTCACACTTGGTGATGTCAACATGAATTGTGCCATTAAGACGCATTTACCAAACCTGTACAACTTTAAACAAGTTATTAAAGCCCTTACCCATGTTAACAAAACCTCACATTCTTTATCAACCCTGATCTAGATCCTTACAACCCACCTCACCCCCAACCCAAAAAAAGTTTCCAATATGGCACGCTTCCCATTAGCATTAGTGGCCACCACTCAGCTTATGCCAGTAGAAATTACAATAAGACCCCATCTGCTCCCACTGTAATACAGTCTGCAAAGTAGCAAATTTCAACATCAGCACATTTATAGATGCACTCGAACAAATAAACTGGCATCATCTAAAACATTTCACCCCAGAGGAAGCAACAAAAACCTTTAACATGATTTTCTTAGATGTTCTAATTGTCCAAGCCCCCCCCCAAAGTAGAGAACACATCAAATTGGCCCCTCACCTTGATTGACTCAGAACACAAAAACAGCTAATGAGGAAAAGAAATAGAGCCTAGAAGTGGTTTCACTAGATCCAGATACCCCAGACATTTGAATACTGCCGAACTCTGTGAAATCAAGTCAAAACCTTGGTAAAAAAGACAAAAAGAAAGTTCTGTTTTACCTTATTCAATGACCAAAAATATAAATAAAAACAAAAGACTTTCTGGGCATCAGTTAACCATCTCCTTATCCCTGGGAAACCAACCCTATGCCCAAATGACTCTGACTTTAACATAGCCTGCTCTTTTAACTCCCACTTCATTAACACAAGTACTTACCTCCTTCAAAACAACCCCTGTAACCCTGTTATTCAATTCCACTCTGACCCCACTGCTTTCTCATTACAACCTGTATCAACCAGAATTCTCAAAGAATCGAGTTTCTCCTCTCATCATTGACTAACATTTTTGTTCTTTTCATAACTGTTGATGTGAATCCTAAATCTTGTCTTTTCTGTAACCTTAATCATCCAATCCCCTCACCAACCTTTGAATTCACTCCTCTAGATTTTGACTCATTTTAGTATGGATCATTTAGCACTTGATCTCTTTTTTTCTTCTTGTATCATGTTCCCACTCTTCTAGTGCTGGTTACCCTAACTACTACCCCTACTGCAATCCCCCTTTTTGTTACTTTTCCATCTTTGATAACTGCTACTTGTGGCATTCAAGATATATACCTAGGTTATGTTGAATCTGTGGTCTCTCTAGTTCAATTATTGTTTGCACTCACAATCTCGCTGTATGTTTTTCCCTCACTAAATATATTTTTGGAAACGGAGTCTTGCTTGACCCAATCAAAACTTCCCAGTAACCAAATGCAAATAAAATAAAATAGACTTTGGTAAGGTCCATGTATGCAGTATGGTAAGTCCTTCACCTAGTACTGCTGTAATACCTTAAAAAAAGTATTTTAAGATTAAAAAGGCAGAACCGGCCCTTCTCAGAGTGGTACCAGTTCATACAAATCAGCAACAGATTCGCTACTCCATTCTATACCACCTACTTACTGACTTTTTCTATTACCTTGCACAGAATACAAGTAGACTGATGGGCTTTTATTGATGTCTGATGCTGAGCCCCCTTTCTGAATTGGGCACTGTTATTGTCTGGTGACATGGGTCTCGGACGTGCTCTTACAGAGAGAGAGAGAGGCTTATTCATAGGGATTATGTCATACAATATAAGTGAAGGGATTTTGTTTGGGCATTGGGCTTGAAGTTTTGATTCAGAAAGGAGAGGTAGGTACAATATTTTACTGTGTGCATGTAAGAGGCGAGTAATTTTTCTTTTAGTAGTTATTTTGTTGGCTGAGAGCCAGATTATGTCTTGTGGATTGGATAAAACAGTGGTATTGTGCTTCAGGGCACTGAACTTTTTGAACCTCCCCCTTTGTCCATTCTGATGACCAATTGGTTCCCCTTGTTGCACCCAACTAGCCTATTCGTTCTTGTTTTATTGGGCTCTTGATCCACATCCAAGAACTTACTGACCTATCACTCAGTTGGACCCAATATGCTATTCCAGAATGTGAGACCTTGGCACATTCTCTGAGCAAGGTTAGAGCACTGCAGTCCATTCTTTCCCTGAACAGCTTCTGCCCCCCCCCCCCCGAAGTGAGTGTTTGATGGTGATTGCTCCCCTGTAGGACACCATGCAGGTCTTCACAGCATGCTTGTCCTGTATATACAGTGTTCAGTGCTGCAGCCACTATACCTATATCTCTTTTGATGTCACTTGACAGCAAGCCAAAATGGTCATCTTCTCCTAGGATGCCTGAGACTATGTCAGATGCTCACTGCTGTCCTCCCCACATAGCTTCATCAATACACATGCTGCTAGTCAAACATGAGTCAATTGGGTCACAATCAGGACTTCTTCCCTCTATGCCACAGAGCCAGAGTTTAGGGCACTAAACTTTTCATTTCTAACATAGTAGTAGATTTTCTTGTTCATGCTCAGTTTTTCCTGAGGCATCTTGTAGAAGGCCTTGATCTTTTGAATAAATATGGTTAATTGTTTCTCTCTTACAATCAGTAACATTTATAGATACTACTGTTGTTGTTGTTTTTTTTTTTTTTTTTTTTTTTTTTGCTGTAAGATAATGTAGTTACCGTAAAATTCCACAGTAGTAGTTTTTTTTTCAATCTCATTTGAAGTTTGCATTTTTAGCGTATAGGTACATGTTTTGGAGATATATGGTCTCTCTCTTTTAATTTCTCCAAATTTTTTGGGTTTCTAATACCACGATGGGAATGGACCCCATTACTAAGTCAAGGTATGATTAAGGATCATGAAATTAGTATTGTTTCAGTCTATGATGTCAACCAAAAGTGCTCTTCGCAGCCCCTGCAATGTTGCCAGTAATAACGACTCCTGCATTCATATGGGGTTACATGTATTGGTAACATATCTAAATACTACTAATAATAATGTAGATTCTTTTTAATAAGACCCGTTGCTCCTACTACTGTTGGAACTGTCTGGGTATCTTTCTTCCACATTGCTCACGTTTCTGCATGCAAATCCTGATATTTTATGACTTTGTATCTCTCTGTGTGGCAGTTTCAATGATAATTGCTACTTTTGTCTTCTTTTCACGGACTACTATATTAGGTTTTCTAGCATCTATGTTTTTAACTGTTGGTAATGGGTGATCTCATGTGATGTAGACCATTATTTTCTGTGATGCTTTGTGGCTCATGTTTCCAGTGTTTTTCAGCCACTTCAATAACATAATGTTTGCACAATCCCCAGTGCAACAGTCTTGCCACATTATTATGTCTTTCAGTATACAGTCCTTCTGCCATTGGTATGTCACAACCAGCAATGAGGTGTGCGAACGGTTCCAATTCTGTTTTACAAAACCTACATTTGTCTGTTTTTCCCACATTTTCAATGGACTTTGTAAACCAGCATGTACATAGCCCACTATCTTGGGCCACCAATATTAACCTTACATCTCTTGGTTTGAATTCACCTCTCCTTAACTATTCCTGCATTCATTCCTGATCAACATGAGGTTCTTCCAGATGCTTTCTATACTTGTAACTATATTTATGCATTTTCCACATTTCTTGCCTTCTCATGCAGTCCTTCACCTTATATTCTTTCTTTTGTTTTTTGGCCCATTCAGTTGCTGCCTGATTTTTATCTACTTCTGGTGTGATTTTCATTCTTGCCTGACACAGATATGCTTCTGCTAGATTAAACAGAGAAGGCATCTTAGATTTATTCGCCTCATATTTCAAAACTTTCACTACGTTTGGATGAGGTCAGCAGATATGTGTGGAGTTCCACGATTGCAGATCTATACATGTAATCAGTTTCAAGGAGGCCCATCCCTCCTTCAGAACGGGGAATTTATAATCTTGGTATGCACTGATTTTTATAAATCATTTGGTGAGTATGGAGCATCCTTCTTGTTTTCCTGTCTAATCTATCCAACACGTTTTGGGGCCAGTCAGTCACTCCAAAACTGTAAGTTAGAACAGGAAGAACAAACTGATTTATAGCTTGGGTTTTGTTCCTAGATATCAATGCTGTTTTCAGGATTAATTTAAGTCTTCTAAAGTATTCCTTACTAAGTTTTGTTTGCATTTGTTCATGCTATATTGTTGATCCTTCATCAGTTCCCAAATATTTATATACTCCCTCTTGCTCAAGCTTTTTTATATCACATTCTTATCCCAAACTAATGTTTTCTTGGTGTTGCAGTTTTCCTGCTATACAGGTTGCTTTTGTACATTTATCAAGACCAAATGACATTCTTATATCATCTGAAAAAGTTATGACAATTTGCAGTTATGCTTTCAGTTCCTCATCTGATGAGTTATAGAGTTTTAAATCCTCGACAAAGAGAAGATGCAAAATCTTTACACTTTGTTGTTTTCTAGAAGCCAAATTATAGCCATCGCCTAAGCTGCTAAGTAGACAGCTTAATGGGTTAAGGGCAAGACAGAATAACAGCGGTGACAGAGAGTCACCTTGGAATATCCCCCTTTGAATTTTTATCCATGAATAATAATTTGTCGTTTATCATGGCTTAATTGCAAAGTGGTCTGCCACTATTTCATGGTCACTGTAATGTAGTTTATCAGTGTAGGGTGTATCTTATACATTTTTAAGCACTGTTTTATCCATGAATGTGGGATGCTGTCAAATTTTTTTATAGTCAATCCATGCCATACTTAGATTCTTCCCCTTTTTACAGTTCATCAGTATTACTTTATTTTACAGCAAATGATCCTTTGTTCCATATGACTTTCTTTTATTGCCCTTTTGTTTGTATGCATTTAGGATGCATTATTGAGAACTGAAACCTTCAAATGTAGACACACTAAAAGTATTGAGGTTCTTATCTCAGTTTTTTGTAGTAGAAGTGTCATTAGTGTCAGGTTAGTTACAGTTTGAAAAATCACAGCATGTTGAGATGTCCTTGGCAAAGTTTGTTTTTGTACTTACAGAAAATATGGCAGTATCATGCTCAGTTTTAACAAGAGACAGAGTGAGAATGGAACAGATGTTGACAGTGTTGATTAGAATCATTTCAAAAATGTTGTTCCCTTTAATGAAACTTTTAACGACTAAGGGAATTACTGATAGCAAAACCCTAAAAGCAATGTGTATACCCATTGTTGGTGCTGTAGTTATCTAATTGCGTAGAGGTGTAATTAAATTCTGCAGTAGCAGAAGTATTGTCCTTTACCTGTAAGTCTATTAGTTAAGTAACAAATTAATAAGGCTCACAAAGGGTCAGAAATAGGATGCAGTAAAAACCTAGTAAGGGAAATCAGTTTCATTTATGTCAGTAAGACTACTTATGTCTCTTAGGTTTTAGGTACGAACGTGGAGATATCTCCCACCATCCCATATGATCTGAAAAAAAAACAATTGGCATTCAATCCTATAATTTGGGGAGTCTAGCTGAATCTTTAAACCTGATTTTTGTGGCAGTGTAATTCTCCACTGGGACAATTTTTCACCTCTCCTCAGATAGGCTTCCCTATTAAACTGGCAATCATTGGATGCAGTAAAGGAAAGTGGAAAGAATTCAGTATACTGTGTGTGTCTACATTTGAAGGTTTCAGTTCTCAGTAATGCATCCTTGGATGAAGTAAAGGAAAGCGGGAAGAATTTAGTGCACTATGAGAACCTGTTTAACAAAGGCAACCAAGCTAACTGACAACAGACCAAAGGAAAAAAAATCAAATATGCATTGCATGCAGTAAAAGGAAGTTAGGCACAACCCCCCCCCCCCCCAGCCTCTGCCTGCCACTGGTGAAGTAGGTCAGGATGTTGTCACAGTAGGTCACTGGAATGGGTGATGCTAGTGGCATTATTTAAACAAGCATGCAATCTTATAGTGCTTTGGCTGTATATGTCTTCAAATGAAATAGTAACACTACATTGCATCCATAAAGATATTTTTAAAAAACGAACTGACAAACGAAAAACTGAAGAAAAAAACACACTGTGAACAAGCACCAACACTTCACTCAGCTCGATGAAGAAATGAATGTAAAAAGCCGTTCTTATTCACTTTAATGCCAAGACAAGTAAAATCAGTTATAGCCTTCAGTAGGAAACATTTTGCATATTTAAAATCTGCTCAGATAGCTCCAGGAGAGTTTGTCTTATAATCTTTTAGGGTCTAAAATGCTATACTTAAAATGACAGTATAACAACAAAACACAGCAATGCAGAAACCAAAGACCCTTCTGTAGAAAATGTAAAAAATATCCAAACAGCAGCAGAGTCACCACGACAAAAAACATAAAATAATTTATTAGTAACAGGATAAGCGCTTTCAGAAAACAATTTCCTTCATCAGATGCTACCATTAATTGACATGCATATAACTATATATACTACTGCTACTATTAAATGCCATTGCACTAGTTTTTATGTAGGCAAAACGAACTAGATGTTTAAACAATGAATTTTACATCATCAGTATGCTATACGTAACAGTTTAGAACACAATGCTTTGTTTCAACGTGTAGCACTTTGATCATAGCTTTTCCTTTATGGTTAGATATACCATCACCAGTAACATTAGGGGTGGAGATTTGCAAAATGCCACTGAGGAAATGGAACCATATTGGATAACAGAACTACATGCACACGTTTTGCCAGGTTTAAATGCGTTTTCCCTTTAAAACCTGTGCTGAAAGCTCAAAGAATGTGATCTGGTTATGTTAAACACATTTATGAAGTTTTACACAATTTTTGTGTGTTATGGTTAAGTCCTTTATATGCTTATATATATTTTTATTTATATTTTAGTATGTGTTTTCACACATGCAATTTTATATAGGTTCATAGGTAGGTACTAGGCTATCTGACTGAGGGCATTTATAAGCCTAGTCAGAGTGTGTCTGCTTTCGCCGCCCCATTGATTAATTAACTGATCCTCTGTCAAGCAGAGCCAATGAAGTGATCCCAGGGGTGTATTTTCTGTTACCCATCCACTTGTCAAGGTTTCTCTTGAAGAGTGTTAGTGAGGAGCTCTGCCTGATGTAATTTGGAATTTTGTTCCATAGCATGGGGAGTCTCTGTGACAGGGATCTATCCCTCCAACATGTTCTATTTATTGTTGTGGAGAGGTTTAGCTCACTAGAGCGCTTGGCTCGCAGTGACTTGGATTTCTTTAGGTGGAGCATGTCCATCAATTCTGAGTTGGATATGGCTTTGTATGTCAGGCAGAGATCACCTCTGAGTAAGCGATATGCCACTGAGTACAGCCGGAGTTTTTTCAGTCGGGCTGCATAGGACATATGTTTGAGACCAGTAATCCTCTTGGTGAGGTACTTTTTGTGGTCTTTCCAGCTGTTGGAAGTGTCTTGTGAGGTACATCCCAAATGGGGCATTGTACTCTATGATGGGTCTAATGAGTGACGAGTAGAGGGGCACTATAACCTCTTTATTTCTAGATACAAACGTTTTAGTAATTAAATGGGCCACATAGAAGGATTTCCTAACTACTTTGGCAATATGATTGTCAAAGGAGAGATTACTATCTACCTGGGTCCCCAGATCTCTTATTACCTCTTCTGTATTAAGGGGGCTGCCACCTATGTGGTAATTCGTGGGTGTTTTGTTTTTCGCAAACGGGATGACTATGCATTTTTTGGCATTAATCTTGAGGCCATGACTTTGACACCAGTATGTATTGAGAATGTGTTATGTTGCATCAGGAAATGACATCTACTGTTCTGTGATTCACCAGGAAATTGCATGGGCCATTTGAATTCTGCTGATTGGCTTATGACATTTTAAAAGTAGTATATACAGTTATATGCATGTCAGTTAATGGTAGGATCTGATGAAGGAAATTGTTTTCTGAAAGCGTTTATCCTGTTACTAATAAATTATTTTATGCTACTGTTTGTGTGGCTACTTTAAAATGAGTAATGCTTCTTTACATACATTCATACATGCATACAAATATTTCAAGCATGGGCATTGATTCCCTTCTAGTCTACTAATCTGTCAAAACACTTGTTCTCTTAATAAGTGTTCAGACTGCTCTTAAAATATCTAAACTAGAGCTTGCTTTAATGTAATTCTGTAGTCTATACGGGGGACTGTTCAGGCAGTGCAATAATAAGTAAAGTGTCAAATCGGGTTAACTTCCTCGAAGAAAGTAGCCAGTATACCAGCACAAAAATATGAAATCACAGTCCATAGAACATCCGATAACACAGTTCTTAAATTAGGTCAGTATTCACTTCACAATAAGTAGTTAGATCAGGCAATCCAAACGAGTAGGTCAAAGTATTTTAATGGCATAAAACTGGAAAGCGCTTTCACCTTTAGGCTTCCTCAGGCCAAACACAGTAAAACGCATTTAACATATATATATATACTTTCTCTACCTTAATGACATCACTTCCTTCTCAATCAATTAGACAAATAATTCTTAAATACAGACATAAAACCCTAATATATGCATATATAAAACGCTAAAAGAATAAAATATCATGTATAATAAAGCCGTGCCACAAAAATTAACTGTTTAACACAGAAAAACTAAAAAGCTAAACTAATTAGCATATCATGCATTATATCTAAATATTGTGCATCAAATATAACAGGAATGACCATTTAGCACAAAAATTGTGCACGGTAATCTAATAGTGCACATATACAACCTAACTTCTAAACCAAGCCATACAAATTCAATAAATATTAACTAAACTAATAAATAAAAAATAGAAATGTTCAGTTTAGAAACTGATGGTACATGTTGGGTGAGACACAAACAACTAAATTCTTTAATAACCCTAGGTTAAATCAGTACATATAATAATACATTTATAAGTCGATGAATAAATAAATCTATTTTCTAAGTTCCTTTCCTTTCAAAATAGGTCTGATAGAAATCCTATCGTTCAACCCAGGTTCCCTATCAGCTCTCATTCTAATAATCCATTTAGTCTCATTTTGTTCCGTCTTATTCCTAATATCACCCCTCCTAATAGTTGGCTGATTAATTTGAACGACTAGAAATTTAAATTTATGTTCTAATGATGTATCAAGAACATGTTTAGATAGTGCATTTTTGTCAGATTTAGTCCTTATATTATATAAATGTTCCCTAATTCTGTCTCTTAGCGGCCTGTCGGTCTTGCCCACATAAAAAGCTGGGCAAGATCCACAGGTGGCTAAGTAGACAACATGTTAAGTATTGCAATTAGCCTCAAAATAAAAATGAAAACACTGTGATGTAATGGGATGTACAAACATAGCCGTACTATCTATAAAATCACAATAGTTACATTTTTTGCAGGGTCTTGTGGCATTTCCCAAAGCATTTGAATGTACACTAGGTTCCATTCTATTTGAACAACATAACATCCTATGTAGATTGAGTCTATTCTTATAAATGAATCTCGGAGATTCACCTATCAATTTCACAAATATTAGGGTCTACTTTTAATATGTCCCAATATTTTAGGTAGGCATTCCTTATTTCATTAACATCTTGAGTATAATATATATAGACTTTCATTCTTTCTTCATTAGGTGTATACCTATCATACAATTCCTGATTTTCATGATATCTTCCTGCAAAATAAGGATAAGCCCTCCCTTTTCTTAAAAGGTCAACATCTGAAAAACTCTAATTGATCTCTTCAACACCATAAGATCTTTCAATTAACATTTTGTTTAAGGTTAAGTAATTCAGATCTATAACCCATTTCAGAAGAATTCAAGCAGGAAACACTCATGGCTTGTCCTTTGATGATATTTTTAAAAACAAATCTCGGATGCATGCTAGACCTATGCAAAAGTGAATTCCTATGACATGTTTTCCTATATACTCCAGTATTTAAAAGGCCGCTAGACATTCTCTCTACAAACACATCTAAATAGGAAACAAAATGTTCAGAGGCTGTCATAGTGAACTTAAGATAGCTAGTCAATGAATTCACTTGCTGTAAAAATTCAAATGATTCTTCTTTCCCAGAATTCCAAATTAGAAAGAGGTCGTCCACGAAACACACATAAAATCTAACATGTTGCTTGTAACTTTCTAACATGAACAGATACCTACTTTCCCAGTCAGCCATAACAAGGTTGGCATAGCTATTGGCACATGAGGTGCCCATAGCCACGCCATCCTTTTGAATATAAATTTGGTTATTAAATGTAAAGATATTATTGGTTAAAACCACCTTCATTAGCTCACATAACGTATCAACATGAAAATCAGTCGATGTCTGGTGAGCTGTTAGACATCTACGAATACTATCTATCCCTTCTTGATTCGGGATAGTAGTAAAAAGTGATTGGACATCAAAAGTGACCAACCAAAATTTATCTTCCACAGATATGTCTTTCATTTCTTCATACAACATAATTAGAAATTGCCTAGTATCTTTTAATATATGTGCATATTCATTCACTACAGGCCTCAACTTAGATTCCAAATATAAAGAAATAGGTTCAGTAATCCAGCCTCGCCCCGCAACTATTGGTCTCATAGGGGGGCGTTCAGGGTGCTTGTGTATTTTCGGCATACCTTGAATGCACGGAATCATCGGTTCACTAACAGAACAATAATCATATAGTTTGTCATTAATTCTTCCAATACAAAGACTATCTAATAAAAATGCGGAGACTTTATTAATAATCTCTTCTATTTGATTTAAACTTATTTGTTTATAAAAACGTGTGTCACTCAACATTTCCATCATACTTAAAATATATCTCTCACTATCCATTATAACAATAGGACCTCCCTTATCAGCAGGCCTGATCACAATATTACGATCACTTTTTAATGTTCTTAATGCTGACCTTAATTTGGGATGTAAATTGCCATACCATTTTTTATGTCTATTCTTTTTATCTATTTCATGCAATTCCTGCTCTACCAATTTAGAATAAGCATCTATAAGTGGATGCAGGTATGGTACATATGTACTGGGCTTTCTAAAGGCATAGATTTCATTAGCTGGTTTGGTTTTACCAAAATCTACTTGGAGTTGCATATTTCGAACATGTAATTTAAGATCAATTACAGAATCTGTAATATCACTCCTAACTGAGGGTATGAATTAAAGCCCTTTCTCTAGAACATCAATCTCTTCTTTAGTAAGATGTCTACTAGAAATATTCCAAATCAATGACTGGCCGTCATTTCCCACATTTTCTTCAATGTCGGGCCTATATGTTCCTCTTCGGGTAGCCTCCTCTTCTGTCTGCCACTGCTCATTGATCGATCCCTCCCTCCCCTCCGAAAATCGGAAATGGGCT
The DNA here is from genome assembly GCF_019279795.1 of Protopterus annectens. NCBI lineage: Eukaryota > Metazoa > Chordata > Ceratodontiformes > Protopteridae > Protopterus > Protopterus annectens. The sequence continues at coordinate 1,775,353,081 of NC_056731.1, forward strand.
ATCACATCATTACCTATAGGGCTATTTTTATTATTCAAAGTTGTTTTCTTTCTAACTACCTCCTCTCCTGCAATAGAATTATTAGTAGATACATTAGATGCAAGGGAGTCTTCCATTACTTCTATGGTTTCATGTTCGAGGATGTTAGTAATTTCCTCCATAGGGGCAGTTTTAGACACTTTTACATTTGTATCATCCTCTTGATGTACCTACACTACTGTAGTAACTACATTCTTAGCATATGCAGTCATGTTATGAGAACCTCGTGACACTTGACTAGATGTAACATTATCAGTGCTTATATCGTTAACAGTTTTACAATCACCAACATTATAAATCAGGTTTTTATTCACATTATTACTCAAATTACTTCTAGTTTTATTTTTATCTACCCTCCCTTGTACAAAGTTCAGATTATTGTCCCTCGGCCAGGTAAAGACCTGTCCATTCTTAAAGTCGACAGTATCCCTTCGGATTTTGCTTTCCTTCTGCTCCAATAATTTCTTTTCAAATAGATAAACATTGTCTAAGAGTTTATCAAAGACTTTGTCCAAAACTTGGTTCAGATAAGTCTCATAAACATGTCATTGCTGTTCTCTTAACTTTTCTCTTAGAGCAGTCTCTTCCGGTAAGAAGTACTCATTCATTAGCTGCATGTATCTTACACTAGTATCAATATTAATCATTTGCCATTTATATAAAAGATCAGGGTACGTCGTATCTGTGGTGAGCATCTTCAGGACGAGTAACCCTCTAGGAATAATCTTGCGTACTATGCATAATTCGAAGTGCTGCCACTGAAGCTGCATACGTTTTAGTTTCATAAAATCTAGTTCCATCTGGTTAAGTAATGTAGAAAGCCCAGTACAGCTAGCCTCAGCTGCGTTCTCTTCCGTAGCATCACTAGTCACGTCATATGCCAGCAACAGATTGTCCTGGCCAGAAGCGCAATTTTCAAACCTCCTGGTTCTACTGTCAGCTTTCTCAGGTTTATAGGGTAGTTCAATGGTGTAGTAATTAGCTCTGCCATAACAAAGCAGCAAATAAGTATAAGTAGAATCAAGAGAAAAATAGCTGCTGTGTGTAAGGTCTCCGGTAACAACAAAAAATTAAATGGCAAAACTATACGGGGGACCGTTCAGGCAGTGCAATAATAAGTAAAGTGTCAAATCAGGTTAACTTCCTCAAAGAAAGTAGTCAGAATACCAACACAAAAATATGAAGTCACAGTCCAGAGAACATCCGATAACACAGTTCTTAAATTAGGTCATTATTCACTTCACCATAAGTAGTTAGATCAGGCAATCCAAAAGTCAAAGTATTTTAATGGCATAAAACCGGCAAGCGCTTTCACCTTTAGGCTTCCTCAGGCCAAACACAGTAAAATGCATTTAACATATATATATATATATATATATATAGATATAGATATAGATATAGATATATATATATATATATATATATATATATATATACTTTCTATACCTTAATGACATCACTTCCTTCTCAATCAGTTAGACAAATAATTCTTAAATACAGACATAAAACCCTAATATATGCATATATAAAACGCTAAAAGAATAAAATATCATGTATAATAAAGCCGTGCATCAAAAATTAATTGTTCCATGCATCAGATGCTGTCTCAGAGAACCAGTTATTACATTTCTCATTCCTCATTCCTGTAGAATTTTTTACAGAGGTTCACTGATGATTTGCTAGTACTGTTTGATAACACCAAACATTCCAGAGATCGTTATCTGTAAATGCCCTGTTTACCTCAGTAATATCTCATCTTAGGTATCTATAAGAGACAGTGTACAAATTCAGATATTTTAGTCTTTCATAATAACTTAAATGTTCACATCCATGGGTGTCCTTGGTAAATTTTCACTTGTACTCTTTCCACTTTACTCATACTTGTTTTCTTGTAGGGTTTCCATATTGTTATTCCATACTCAAGTTTGGGTCTAATGTAACTAACAAACAGTGACTTTGTCATTTCTGATTTCCTAGACTTTATAAGTCTTTTAATATTTATTTATTTTATTTATTTACTGACATTTAACTGGGTTAGTCCAGCTGGGCCAGGAACCCATTTTCAGTGGAGACCCGAGGAGAAAACTCCAGTTACAGACAGCTTACAGTATATGAAAAAATTCACACTGCAAGATAGTAAAATTAAAAATGCAGAACATCAAGAAATATAGAGTTGGGTTGGATGTCTCTAGAGAGGAGTATGTTAATAACAAATGTAGGAGGAGGTAGCAGAAAGCGTTGGTTATATAATTTAGATTTGGATTTACAGGAGCGAGAATAGAGGAGTTAGCAGTTAAGTGTTGGTTGTATAATTTAGATTTGATTTACAGGAGGGAGGATAGTTCTTTACTACAGTTAGTTTATGAAAGCAGTTACTGGAGAAGTTGAAGAGAGATGGGGAGATGATAAAGGAGTGAAAAGTAGGAAGAGTTTCAGGGATGCACAAGGTAGGAGAACATATGTAAGGATGGGAAAGGTTAGTGTTATATGAATGGTTAAGAATATAAGTTGCATTTTAGTGTGTGTGTGTGTGTGTGTGTGTGTGTGTGTGTGTGTGTGTGTGTGTGTGTGTGTGGGGAGTAGTTGTGGAATGGCTGGAGAGGGACTTGTTGAAAATAGGAAGTTTCTGTAGTTAAATGTGATAGTGTAAGGCAGGGAATGGTTTCTGGCAGGAAGTGGGTTGCGAGTAATTCATCAGACAGGAAGGGGAAGGAATGGATAGGATAAAAGTAATTTAAGTGGGGGTGGGTGTGAATGGGGGTAGGGTTGTGGAGTGAAGTGAGCCCGAGTGGAGCGGGGCTACACCCACTGAGAAATTTAAGAAACAGATAAGTTTGGCAGAAGTGGGAGCAGGAGAGGTAGAAAGGGGTAGAGCAGCTTGCAGAGATATTCTAAGTAATTCCTTAAGAAAGGAGGTAGCAGGACAGAGTGCAGAAACAGGTGATGGACAATAGGATAGAGAAGTGCAGGAGAGTCAGTCCAGATTAGGAAAAATGAGATGGGCGGGGGGGGGGGCACAGCAGACAGAGAGCTTTAAGAGTACAAGTGTGTTAGATAAAGGTAGGAGAGGGGGGACAGGATAGATGAAGAACAGGGAGCAGCCCAGAGATTTGCAAGAAGCAGCAAACAGAGGAGCAACAGTACAGGTATTAGGTAGTGAATTTAGCAGGACATACTTTATGTCCACTCAAAACAGAGAGAGGCACCTATGAAGGGACTTGACTGCAAGTAGTTCCAGGCAGAACTAGTACAACGTATAGCTCTATAACTGTCATTAACCAATTGGTTGATATGATTAGAAAAACTCAAAGCTAAATCTACCCATATTCCCAGGTCCCTAAATAAATATACAGTTTTAAATACTGTGTGCTGTATTAAATATTCACCTTTCAATTATGTCTTCCAAATCAAATATGCTTCACTTTTGATGCATTTATCAGCATATTATTCTTCTGTGCCCAAATGGTCAATTTAGTCAAGTTTTTTTTGCAGACATACCTTATCTGTAACACATGTAATCAGTTTACGCAGTTTCAGGTCATCTGCATGTAGACTGTAGAGCACGTCAGATGAATAAGTTAGGTCTGAAAGATACAATCTCGAGAAAAAAGAGCCTAGGACAGAGCCCTGTGGGACACACTGACTGTGTATCCACAATAAATCTCCCTGCACGGAGGAAGTTGCACGGCAAAATAATGTAACATGAAAAAATGTAAGCCAGCAACAGAGTGGCTGTGAAAAAAGATTTATAATATAAATAACATAAAGACTTCACAAAACATATAATATAAATAACATAAATACTTCACAAAACATTGTTTTGTGAAGTCTTTATGTTATTTATATTATAAATCTTTTTTCACAGCCACTTTGTTGCTGGCTTACATTTTTTCATGACACACTAACTGTGACCAAGACTTCCACCTGTCCAATTGCTGTATGATACGCGCCATGTCCTATTTTAAACCATGCAGCTATCCATCTTATCAAGAGTACATTGATACCCAGTTGTTCTAATTTATTGGTCAGTGTTTTGTGTATGACCCTGTCAAATGCTGAAGTTAAATCAATGTAAATTACATCACAGCACAATTTTTCATTCATAGCTGTTATTATATTGTCATATAACATCATGTTACAGGTGATAATAGATCTGTTTTCAACATATGCATGCTGATGTATGGTTTCAAGTCCCAGCCTATACAATTCTGACAATAACTTATCCAATATTACCTTTTGTTATTTTTCCACAACATGAACGTAGACTTGTATATTTCGGCTTTGCCCGGTTAGGGGTCGCCACAGCAGAACTCCGGTCCGCTAATGATTGGCAGTAGACTTTTACGTGCCGACTTGCCAGGCCTGACGCACAACCTTCAACGAAGGTACGCCTATTCACGCATGTCTCCACACAGAAGACACTTTAGCTGAGAATCGAACAGGACAACGTCTTACTGTGAGGCGACAACACTACTGCAGCACCACCACCGCAGCTAATACATGAACGTAGACTAAAGGGTCTGTATGACTCTTGGTTTGTCCTACTCCCGTTTCCCTTAAAGACAGGGTTAATAAGCACATGTCTGTAATCTTGAGTAATCTCCCCATATTTATATGACTTGGTAAATAGCACATATAATGGCACTGTTATTTTTTGCATGCACTCAATTTCTCTCTTGAAACTTTCCACATTCCATTTGCAGTTTTTCCACTGAACATATCACTCCAGTTAGTGTTACATAGTTGACGTGGTAAATAGTACATATAATGGCACTGTATGTGTTCTCACGTCATTATTACTAATTCTGTCTCCTTCCTGTGCTTTGTTTGGATCCAGTTTGCACAGTTCTTTTTCAGTATAATCTAATTTGATTCCATTATCTGAGGTTAACCTGGATGTCACTAGGACAACTCATCACCCACCTTTGTGGAGCCAAACTGGTTTGCATAACATTTTGTAAAAATATCTGTAATCTGTTGTGTCTGAGAATACATTTTAGAATCAATACACAGTTTATCAGTCTTTACTTCTTCCACATCTTATGTATATATATATATGCCATTTATGTACATTTTCTTCAAAATTTTCTTGATTTTTGTCTCACACTATGATTTGTTTGTCCAGCTTCTTTATTTCAGTTTTCAAAGTTGTAGTTCTACCTCTCTTCCATTTTTTTTTTATATTTTTTGTCTCTCACCTTAATCAGGTATCTTGTTTCTAGGAAATATATTTTCCTGATGTATGCATAGATTCTGATGTTAAACATTTTTTTTATTTTTTGCATGCACTCAATTTCTCTCTTGAAACTTTCCACATTCCATTTGCAGTTTTTCCACTGAACATATCACTCCAGTTAGTGTTACATAGTGACTGTTTTGCTTCATATAATCTGTAATTAACCTTCTGTTCATTGGTTTAGATTTCAGTTTGGCAGAATTATCTAGCAACAAATTAACCTTTATAACCCCATGATCACTGCACATCAACTGTGGTAAAACGTGACTTGAAGTAACAGCAATTTCTTTGGGGACACAGTGTCTAGTATGTTCCATTTCCTGGTAGTTTTTTTTACAATCTGAAGCAATTGTTGATCCTGAACATATGTTAAGAATTATTTCCTTATTAATGTTGTTGAATCAGTATTATTCTAATCTGTTTCTGGTAAATTTATGTCCCCAGCTAATATTATTCTTCCCTCTTGTGTCTCATGCAAGAAATGTTTGAATTGCTCTAGGTCATCTGCACTTAACTTTGGTGGTCTATACACTCCAGCACTTGTTATATGTTCCAGGGTTGTCTTTATTGTCACAGTTACACAGTATCTAGTACAGTATTGGTGTTATCATTCAACTTGTAACAATCACAGGTCTTATAACTGTCTTTAATCCCTATCATAACACCTCCACCTGATTTTTTGTTAGAATGTCTGTTACGGTAAAAACATTTATACCCTGATAGAACTGGTTTCCAGTCATTGTTCTTTAACTATGTTTCACAAACAATAATAACATTAATCTTATGGAAAAGTAATACATTTTCCAGTAAAAAAAAAATTATTATTAATGTTCCTAGTGTTAACAACCATCAGAGATGCATCAAATGTTGGTATCTGTGAACTGTTAAATTTTCGACCTGGCAAAAATGCTGCCTAGTATATGTCAAATATTGCAAAATATCTGCTGCAAAAATTCTCTTCCCTGATCTTGACAAAAGCATGCCATCTTGTCTGAGCACATGCCCAAAACTAGGCTCTACACACTTCCACTTTTTAAAAGGGGACTTTTTTCCATGTAGGTATTTACCCAAAAACCTTTTCATTTACTGTTACCAGACAATCCTTTCTGTATGTGATTTGTGAAAAATACGTCCTAACACCATTACAAGCTATACTGTCTAAGAGGGCTGTAAATTCCCTACTAGCAGTCAGAGAGTCCTTGCAGATGAGATCATTTATACCGACATGAATAAAAACAGATCTGTACTTCCTTACATTAAGGAGTTCTAAGCCTTGTCGCACATCTTATGTTTTTGCTCCTGGCAAGCATAACACTATTCGATGTTCATTATCATCTCTGCAAATGTAAGTATCAGTTCCTCTATTAATAGAATCCCCAATTAAAATAATATCTTTTTTGACCAGATCTGAAGAATCTTCAGCTTCTCATACAATAATATCTGCTCTGTCAATTGTTGCCAAAGAATGATCTTCATCACCATTAGTCTTATTAATCCCACTGTTTTCATTGTGTATTAAATTTGCAGGCATACAATTCTCATCCAACTGGCTTTCTACATCCACAGCTTGAGCCACGTTGTCATCATACATCTTGCTCTTCTTTTTTCAGGATCTATCTTTCAATTCTTTTTTCTTACAGTAATTTTCTTTAATTCTTCCATTTTCAGTTTTGATTTGTTCCTTTTCACCTACCCTTTGCCTCTTTTTTTCTACCTTCTCTTTTGGAAAAAGGATACCTTTTTCTGTAGACTGAAGGTTTTCTGATAGAAAAATGTTCTTTCCTGTAATCTGCATGTTATATAACAAAGTGGTGTCCTTTTCAGTATGCATTCTCTTTACTTTACAGACATTTATCAGATGTTTCTTTTTCTTCCTTATTTGTTGTGAACAACTTATTTTCTTTCTTTGTTTCCTTTTAAACACACTGAATCCTCAGATTGCTGAATAATTGCATCCAGAATTCCCAAGTTGTCAGGGGCATCATCTTATTTCATAGGGGATGAATGATCTTTACAAACAGTAGATACACCATTTCCTAAATGAGTTCTATTTGCTGTTTGCCTACGTTATTTATCTCACCAGTCCAGTCATTTTCTCCAAGCCGTGCCAGTTGCACAAATGCAATCATCATCAGTAAGTTTAGATTTACTTCTAATAATGGTAAGCAAATTATCCAACTTTTTACATGAGGAACACAGATCACCAGTGTCAAGAGGTGTTACCTTTAAAAATTCATAGCATGTATTGTACTGTATAAGATATTTGTGCTGTAGCAAATCATTGATGGCATACTCATTTAAGGAATCCATCCATATTTAGCTTCAAGTAAATAAACATTTTAAAGGAAAAGAATAATCAAAATCAGTCACCGTAGTCTGTTTAAAATTGTACTCTACTGGCAACAAATTCTAAATGGACAGTTTTGCACCACAGACGTCTGGATTTTGATAGCCATTAAAAAGAACAATGCATTGATTAAGTCATTAAGAGGTATACAGAAACATCTGCATTGTCATAACAAAAGGTGGCCTGTATTTACTTAGCTACATGTTAGGAATGGCATAATTCTAGTATTCCAATAAAGATGCAGGCAAAATTAATGGAGCAGAGTTATTGTCTGCAGTCATGCAGTGGAATGATACTGAAGGGTCCACACTACTATATGTTATGTAATCAGCATCACAAGAAAGGTAAGGAAGCATTTACATGTCAGTGAATGGTGACACACACAAAACAGTCCCTCACTTTTTGCAATTTGGGCATTGTAGGAAGCCCAAAGATGGCCAGCACAACAAAGTGTCAATGCAATAGTCATATAAATGGAGAGGAAAGAAGAGACAAGAAAGGCAGAAAAGTGGAATAGCAAACAAAGGCTAACATATAATGGAATCCATAAGGAAATGACAGGTAGCAGTGGGAGAAGAACGGCATGTCTGTCTTTTTGTGGAACAACTGCCTTTTTATCCATATGAAGATAAAGGGAAATGTGGAATATAATGAGGAGTATGTGTGGGATAGATGGAGTTGGGAAGGTATCAGCATATACAAACATGAAAGGCTGACACAGAGAGGACAGTGGGGACAGCTGTAGGGGGGATATAGACATAAAGTAGGAGGACAGCTGGTGAGGAGGTTTGGACTGCAAATAGGATGTGGGAAATGACAGATTTGGGACAGGAATGTCAGGATGACAGATAGGATAGGGTTCAGAGGGTGAGCCTCTCTGACCAGCCGAGTTGAGGATCCACCCAGACATTAGCCATCACCGTCGCTGATACCATGAGTAGGCTGTGCCTGTGCTGGCCTAATGTTTGGGGTTGACCAATCTCATGACTCTACTAGCCATGCTTTGGTGTTCTCCATGGTACTGATGTGGACATGTATGTGCAGGCACACATGACATGTGATCAGCCTCTGTATCTTATGCCATGTGAGCACAGGGTTTCTTCAAGGCCACTAACAGAAGAGAAGATTCCAACACAGCCAAGAGATGATCACAGAAGTCAACAGTAAGTATTCCAGGTCAACATCAACAGGGAGCCCTCCATTCCCTTACTGAGAGGCAAGCCTGTTATCCAAAATGTCAAATATACAGAGTTTACAGTAAAAGGAATGTTGATGCACTCTACCTAACCTGACCTCCTCCCAGTGGTGAATCAGGTCAAAGTGGCATCACAGCAGCTTGCTGTAACATTGTTTGCACAGCTTTCCACAATGGGTTATGTCACTGGCATCATTCTGTATTCTGGCAAACTAGTGCCAGGTGTCCAGTGTAGAAAATGGTCCATCATCATGGCCCAACAGGTGCTCCTGATGTCACCTGTGTAGCAGATATAGGAAGATTCTGGTCTCAAACTCACACCAGACAGATGCCCTGCTGAAACTAGTGCCACTGTAATGGTCTTCATGAAGTGTAAATTGGTAACAGTCTGCCCTGTCCACCCATTTAGACAACATGTGATGCTCTTTTCAGTAGAATTAGCATAGAGTTACATTGCAATGAGTTTCACAGGCTCAACACTTAGAGTAGTGTGTACATGTCCCATTAGCCCCAGGGTGAGAGTGGAGGTGAGTGGGTGTGGTAGCATAATGTATTAAGATAGTGATTCAGAAGCAGTTACACCAAATTCTGTCTTTAACAAAATCTCCAAGCTACAAGGCCTATTTTAGCATTAGAAAAAGTGGGAGTCACCATTTTGCTGGCAGTTTGTGTTAAGACAAACAAGTCGGGAAAATGAATCTACTGGAAAATATGCTGAATTTTGTTTTAGCCATAGTGAAGGAAGACAAGTTGTCTAAAAATATACCTCTGGACTAGACTAAGCACCCAGGGTGGTTAGCAGCAACAGGGCCAGACAGGAACCAGTAGATGTAAGGTAACATAGCATAAAGACATGACAAGTACATGCCCAACTTGGATGGGGGCGGGAGGCATACTCATTGTGACAAACAGAGGAGGACAAATGCTTGACAGGATACATGTCCGTCTCTGGAGGGGGGATAAGCTCACCACAACAGAGAACACAGTACAAGGGCACACAGAGTACATGTCCATTAGGGAGGGGACACAGTCTGATAGAGAATACAGCATAAGAGCATGACAAGTACATGTCCAGCTGGGGGAGGGAGCACACTGTGACCTATGCAAAGAGAATACAAAACATGCTGGGAGGATTAAAGGCATCGCTACATAGATCATAATATCCATATAGGTGGGAAGTGAAATAGGATGTGCATGGCAGTACCAGCAGTCAGCACAGTGATACAGGAAATTAGGTAATGATATCATGCCCATTGCAGCTATCTGCATAGAAGAGGTTGTGTGTGGTAATAACACTGCAGTAGATGAGAGGAGTTAATGCAGATACATATTGGTTATCCAAGGGCATTCTATACACCCTACAAACATGTAAGCCACAAGAGTGCATGACATGTCATGGCACATGAATGAGGCAGTGGCTGGAAAAGTTCAATCAGCAGAATTAGATGCTCCTTCAGACCCGATGCACATGTGGCATGAACATGCTGGATGATGGTAAAACAGACAAGCTATCCATGACTGTACGTGGCACAGAGTGGTGCAAAACACTGGTGCTGTGGGTGGCCATAATATGTCATTAGTACAAGTGGAATGAAGGGTCAGCAGTATATTACTGTATTTCCAAGAGCAAGGCACAGGAATTCACTGGGGATAGGTCTACCACAGTATGTAGACTGCCATTACAGATGCAGCTCACAGAGGTGGAAGAATTCATGGTGTCCCTGTCTAGAACAGGTGAGCAGTCCCTCATACCTGATGATTGCTTCAATGTTGGAGTTGAGCTGATAATGACTGCCTCAGTGTCTGCAGAGGATGCACCAGAGTAGTAATAGCAGATGCAGTTCCATGTTGTACACTGACTTGCATGTGTGAAGATCTTGTTCAGCACAGCACATTGGCATATATGTTGGGGATGCTACTACAGTGCCCTGCATGACATGGTATGTCTACGCCCATGTGCTTTTCACAGAGCTGTCATGTATCAGTATGTGAGCCACAGGATGGGAAGTGGTTTGAGGCATATGTTCCAGTACCGCCTTAAGAATTTTTTTCCTTTGTGCTTTCACAAGATCCACTGATGGAGTGTCCGGCACAACAAGATGGCACATGCCTGATATTAGCAGGTTACATGTTGCTACCAAAGTGGAAGTGCTAACACTGGATAGCTCACACATCTATCCATGAGGTGATGGTTGACAAGACAGCCCAGACTTCTAGCATTACCAGTGTTTGGTGCTGGGCATCTTGTAAGTGTGAACCCAACCCAGATATCACTGACACAGATGACATTCATTAACCGCACTAACGTCAATGTGCATGCACACATCACAGGGAAGCGGCATGATGGTGTGTTTCCCTGACCCAGGTACCATACTTGGCATCAATCAATGAACGTACAGGTTAGTGACCCAGGCACTAACAGATACTAGAAATACCATGATAAAAGTAGTGATCATGGTCCATGGCTGATACAAGGATGAGCAACAGCAGCATGGACTGTAGGATAACCTTGTGCATAGGGACTCAGAGAAAACAGGTTGGAGTGGGGGCAGTGCATAGTTGTCTGACAGCAACAAGTGTCAGGACACCACATACCTTATATCTTTTGACAGTGGTCACATTTCACACTGCCGATAGCAGTGAACCATTTACTTATTTTAATTACAGAGATCAGGACTGGTGGATGACAGCTACAAACTGAAATATGCTATTGTGACCATTCTTTTCTTTTGCTTTTCTTTGAGATCACTCGTGATCACACAAAGGTCAAAAGCAGTACCAGAACTTACCAATGATACAGTCCATGAGGCATTAATTTACTGTATATCCCACGTGTCAGTCAAGCCCACTTTGTAAGGCCAGTCTTTTTTTACATAAATGTTCAAGCTTATGCAGAAGAATTAGAGTAGTAAATGTAAGAATATTAAATAAAATATAATCTGATGTCAATCTTCATCTATTCTTGACTGATGGGTTACGGTTCCGATTCTTGGAACCGATCCGGCCATTATATAGCTCAAACCAGCCAAAAACTTCTGCCGCTCTCTACATTTCCTCAGATCTTGTTTGCCACTCTTATAGAAAGAAGCGTCAGCCAACTGTTTCTCACAGCTAAGTATAGTATTGAAAGTATATAGTTTTCTCCAATTTCATGTCTTATTTCTAGCTATTGTATTTTCCATACCTTTTGTCTTCTCTTTCTTATTGTGCAAGTGTTTTGTTCCCTTAACCAAGTACCTCTTGGTATTTCTTGCCTACCATAGTTGGTAGTTTCCCCTCTCTTTCTCTTACTTACCAATAGGTAGTGTTTCTTACCATCATTGGTAGGATCCTTTCTTCTATCTGAGTGATTGTGTTTTCTCTACCTTTTTCTCTGAACTTCTGCCTTTTTTTATTATAATGGCAGATAAGTAAAAAATCTACCACTGGTTTCAAGCAGTGCCAAGAGTGCGCCAGGAAAATGCCGAACTCCGATGGCCGTGATAAATGTGTATACTGTTTGGGTGCTCCATATCTAGATATAGAATGCTCTGTCTGTCAGGGCTTCAGTACTAGAGCCCTGGTAGAATGTAGAAATAAACTTTTTCTTAAAGGGCTCCTCATGTCACCCTTTGAAGAAGCATTGTCCAAGGCCGACAAGTCTCCAAAGGCCTTTGGCTCAAAATCTAGTTGTTCAGTGCCAACGTCTCCATCTGCACAGACATCTAAAAAAACATAAAATACCCTTCTACTGGTTCCTGTTCAGAACCGCAATCAAAGGTTCCGAAAATCTCAGAATGGACCGAGTCCTTGGAATCAACCAATACCTCTTTGCCATCGACACCAAACACAACACCGGCACCAGTAATGACTCTGGCATCTGCACTTGCATCTATAGTTACCATGTTAGTACCGGCATCTCCTGCTGCTTCACAGCTCCAACCTTCTGTCCCAGTGGCGAAGACTGAGACTTTTTATGCACCCAGAATGAGATATTCCCCATCAATCGACTCCTTTTTGGCTCAACTCCCTATCCCATTTATAGAGAGGCCAGAATCTCCCTCTGGATTGTCCTTTCGCTCCACCAGGAGTCTTTCAGAAATTGACATAGTGAGGTTGGTGGATCAGCTTCTGATGGATAAGGGTCTTCCCCCTTCTTCTCAGCCCCTCTCCCTCCTGGTGCAGGGGAGGTCTCCCCCAGCACTCCTACATATATATTCCTCATCTGACCTCCTTGGAGGCTTAAGAGCTGTCAACTCCAACCACACAGACTCCAGTGGTCTCGGCACCAACAACATATTTGTCTTTGGTTCCTGGCACAGCTCTGACTCTTGGTGCCATCTGAACAGATGGGTCCCGAGATCAGTCCTCCGCTGTCGGGTCTGGAGGTTTTGAGTCAACTCCTTTTTTTTTTATTTGTAACCGACCTTACCACTTCCGGCTATGCCAGCTGGGGGCCTTTCCTCAGCTCCAGCTTTGGATGTGTGTCTCTGGTGGCGGAGTGTGACACCAGTTTCAAGTTTGTCTCTGTTCTGGGATCCCATTCCTCCTCAGCGAGGCCTGCCTTTCAAGCTATGGAGAGGTCTTTGGTCACTGTTACTTCCATGGTGGCTCCTGTGTTACTGGAGTCTTACCCCTTGACCCTTGCCTTCCCAGAGTTTACACCAACCTCCATACCCAGACAACAAGCTCCAAGGATGCAAGAGATACCGTCCAAAGACCAAAATTCACTTGAGACTGTGCAGATTCTGGGTGTTTCCATATCTAGACAACTGGCCATGATGAAGTGGTGATGAAGTTGTTCTGTCTACTTCAGAAGATGATTTATTTCTGGTACTGGTCATAAAAGGTTGATTTCCTTAGACATGGTACATTGCAGGAGTTTATAATAACCTAAATGATTTATTTAATTACTTTGTGTTGTTAGAGTACAGGGGACAGTTAGCAGAGGGTGCATCCAGGATCTACTTCTTTGTGGCTTCCTTAAATAGACCATTTTGCAACCATTCAAAGACATTAGCATTGTTAGTGGCACAGAAGGGAGCTCACTTGCCTTTAGTGCAGAGTGCTATGTGTTCTATTCCCATAACAGATAGATACACTCCTGAGTGTGCTTCTCTTTGGATGAGATGTTAATCCAATGTCCCATCTGCTTGAGATGTGGTAGTTCAGGTGGATAGAAAAGATCCCATGATGCCTATATGAAAAGAGTAGGGGTTCTTCAAATGCAAAAATAACTTTTATTTACAACATATGTACAAACGCACATTCACAATTTCCTTTACAATCTTGCTACATTTTCATCTGTATTAGACCCCCACTCCTTTTTCCATAACCACCATCTAATTTTACTTAATATTGCTAACATCCATTTATCGTTAAACATAATTTCATTTATTCTTTCATTCAGTATAACCCATCTAACATAAAATAACTGTTTATTTATTCTTTTAACATATTCTTTACTTTTGTTCTTATAATATCCATATTTAATCATATTCATGATTATTTTATCCACTTTTATATATTTTACAATTCAGAAACACATGTTCTGTAGTTTCTTCTAATTGACAATGTAAACATATTCTATCACTTTTCTTTTCATATGGCATATTTCCTTTTACTGGCAATTTATCTATTACCAGTCTCCACAAAAAATCTTGACAATATACTTTCTGATTATACCATTTGTGTCTTATTTTTATAGCTTTAATGTTTTCATCTGTTAGATTTTCCCATGGTTTTACATAGTAATGTTTTTATCATTATATTCTTATACCATACTTTTCTATCTTTTGTGTATCATCAGTTTTTATTTTCCACAAAAATATTTTTCTTGGTAACATTTTTATGTCTTCATTTATACACTATTTTTCTCTTTTACCCTTTTTTACTATAACCCAAAATTCAACATACTTATATTTATTAAGTTATACTACTAATCTCTCATCTTTTTCATTTATCCACTTTAACACTTTGTACAAATTTAATGAAAAAAACACATACCACTGTATTAATTAACCCTAAACCTCCTTTTTATTTACATACAAAACTCCTCTTTTTGCTGGGCTTAATCTAGACCCCCATATAAATGAAAAAAATGATCTGCAATAATTCTTTTTCATATACTATTGATACCATAAATACACTTGCTAAGTATGCTATTTTTCCCATTAGTATAGAATTTCAGCAAAGCTAGAACTTCCACTGAGTGACCTCCCAAACCTCTTGTATCAGAGGCACATGGAATATATTCAAATGACCTTTATGGACATCAGGTGTTTCAACTAATTGGCGATTCTGAATGCCCATGACTTGTTTCATCATTTTAATGGACATTTTTGGGCCAATAAAGCCAAACCCCACTAGCTGTGGATATGTATATTTCAGTTTTGTTATGACCTCATCAGCACAGCACAAGCCGTGTGTTTGACTAAGCATAAGAATCACAGGGCTGTTATACCCAGCTGATGTCCATTATCATTAGGGTCACTGCAGAAATATCTCAAACAACAAATTAAAACAATAAGTGAGAAGGTCACTGAAAAACCAATCAGTAAAAACAAAATGAAAACTCCAGCAAAGCTAGAACTTCCACTGAGTGACCTCCCAAACCCCTTGTATCAGAGGCACACGGGATATATATAAATGACCCTTATGAACATCAGGTGTTTCAGCTAATTGGGGATTCTGAATGCCCATGACTTGTTTCATCATTTTAATGGACATTTTTGGGCCAATAAAGCCAAACCCCACTAGCTGTGGATATGTATATTTCAGCTTTGTTATGACCTCATCAGCAAAGCACAAGCCGAGTGTTTGACTAAGCATAAGAATCACATAGCTGTTATACCCAGCTGATGTCCATTATCATTAGGGTCACTGCAGAAATATCTCAAACAACAAATTAAAACAATAAGTGAGAAGGTCACTGAAAAACCAATCAGTAAAAACAAAATGAAAACTCCAGCAAAGCTAGAACTTCCACTGAGTGACCTCCCAAACCTCTTGTATCAGAGGCACATGGGATATATATATAAATGACCCTTATGAACATCAGGTGTTTCAGCTAATTGGGGATTCTGAATACCCATGACTTGTTTCATCATTTTAATGGACAGTTTCAGGCCAATAAGGCCAAAATATGCATATCCGCAGCTATCAACAATATCCTATCCTAATGTCCCAAAATAGAGAGAAATATAAACATCATACAGCACACTGATGGGTGTGGTAGCTCAAAACTGATACAACTCAGTCAGGTTGTAAAAGTGCCCCAAACTCAACACAGATCATTGACCAATACCAAAAGCATAAAAAGCACTTCCATGAAGACAGGCAATATTCACTATGTGGCTAAACCGCAAATTACTATAAGATGAACAATGACTGTTCACCTAAGTTTGTTGAATAGTGCTTAGTCCACCATAAATGATGAGCTGTACAATCCACACCATAAGTTAACTATTGCCCCTTCAATTAGAATGGAAAAAAGTAAACTTGTTTGCTATAATAACAAATACATGTCCCAATGACCTATAATGAGTAGGAGTACAAGCTGTCAAATACCAAAAGCAATAGAAATATTGCTGGAAATTAATGCAGCTTAATAAGGTCCCAACAGTGCCCCAATTACAAGACAGTTGTTGAACAATGTAAGAGCCCAAACAGCAAATGCATAGGAATGGACAATATTCTTATACAGCTAAAATACAAATAAATGAGGAAAAAGTAATAACTGTTTCCCCAAAAGTTTATCCAATGGGTTATTGTCCTTCCGAAACAGAAGCTGTATTGTCCACACTATTTAGATGAAAATCCCCCTCTAGTTGTTGCAAAAAGATAAGTCCCATTAGTCCCAAAAAATCTAAAACACTGGTAAATGTAGCAGTATCCAGTCCAAAATATGAAAGAAACAAGGCCAGATTCCAGTCTATACAATTGCATACAAAGCCATACACAAAGTTTGTTCCACCAAGCTGAATTCCTCTGTTCCACTCAAATTCCACTTTAAAAATGGATCATTAATCGGCCAAAACCTAAAACACCAAAAGAACTGGTTGTTGACCTTGCATACCACGACCGATATAGTTCACACCACTTTGGTAAAAATTCCCTTGAACTAGTCAAAGATGTCCAGTTATGTCAAATGCCTTAAGGTCTCCTATCATGATTTTCACCTCTTTTTTTCTGTTCATATCATCCAAAGTTTCTCTAACTATCATTAATAATTCTTGACAACCCTCCCCCTTTATACCATATATACTTCCATAATATTTCCTATGTTGGTTTCAAATCTCTTTTGAATTATTTTCATGAAGATCTTATAATCACTATTATTCAATACTGTTGGTCTCCATTTTTAATTCTGTTCTATCTTCCTTTTTCCATATGAATTTAAGTATCCCACTACATCATTCTCTATATATAAAACCTTCATTTAACCATTCATTCAAAATCTTTAAAAAATATGTTTCTGCCAATCCCTTAAATTTTTATATATTTCATACCCTGTTCCATCTGGGCCTGCAGCCAAATATATATTTACTTGTCCTAATACTTTATCTAGCTCCTGTAAAGAAATCTAATTTTCCAAGTCTTTATTCTCTTTTTCTGTTAACACTTTTACTTTACACGTTTTTGTTCCAATACCTTTTTTCTTTAAACATTTCTTGTACATATTGTACTAAGCTATTCATAATATTTTCCTGAGTTTTTTTCTACTTTTACATTTTTTTATTTCTCTCATTACACTAGCATCTCCCTTTACTAATATGCTTAAGTAACTTGATGATACTTCTCATTTTCCTTTGCATATATAATAGTTCTTGTACTTTTTCTTGATTTCTTTCAAATTATTTTTCTTTGTCAAAGTGCTTTCTATCATTATATTCTAAATTTTCCAATGTGTAGTTTTTCTTTCTCGACTTTTCTCACATCATATTGCCACTATAAAAACTTTTTTTTATATTTTTCCTTAAATATCATCCACCATCCAGACCAATTTTTATTAAATGTTCTCGTATTAATATGATCTTTCCATAACAGTATCACTAATCTCTTTCCTTCTTTATTTCATACTTTCTCATTTATGCTTGTTATTCCTTTGCCTATTTTAATATATTCTTTGTTTTCTTTTATCTTTAGTCATATTGCAAGATGATCAGAAAATCCTGTTTCAACTACCTCCCCTTCTCCTATCTTCTGATACTATAAAATAATCTATTTCAGTTCTGTATATACCCCTTTTGTAAGTCCATGAATTTTTGTCTCAAAGTTTTAACATGCTACATGTTATAACTTCTAACATATTTCTTGTATTATTTCCTTTGTTTTTATGCTTGCCTCTTAAATCACAGTTAAGGTCTCCTGTTGTTATAATATTCATATTTATCACTACATAGTATAAAATATGATGAAATAAGCTTTCCCTTCCTTTGTAGTTTGTATAAGCATACAGTGTTATAATTCTGTAGACTTGTTCTTTCCATTTTAAATATACAATGGTTAATCTTCCCATGTTTGCTAAAGTTACATCTGATATATTTACTGTATTTCTACAGAATACAGCTATTCCAAAACATCTCTCATTTCCCAAATTCCAGATTATCTTTCCTCCCCATAGTTTCTCTGTTTGTAATCTTTCTTCATTTGTTAAAAATCTTGTTTTCTAATATAATTAAACCTACAACACATGTATTACACCACTCCAAAATTCTTATTCTTCGTAGTCTTAATACTATTTACATTTACAGAAAGCGCTCTAAAATTTAAATTTCCCCTTTTCATAGCTAATTACAGGGCTAGCTTGCTTAATAGGTCATTCTAAGCCTAACTAATATCCTTCCCAAAGGTGAGAATCAAACACTGTACATTGTGCCTGTGAATCAAACACCTTAACCATTATACCAAGCCCTAGATTTTAGCAGTATATATTATTTTTCATCCATTTCCTTTCATTTCTTCATTTGTACTTATAACTTACATTTTTCTTTTTCTGTCTTTTACCAACAGAATTCTTTGTTTTCCCTTTTTTACTACCTCTCAGTTTGTCTTCTTCATCACTTATTTCAGAGCCTTCATCTATGTCCTCTTATTTTTTCTTATCCAATGTTCTGCTACTTCTAAAATTTCTTTCCTTGTTCATTTTCTTCTCCTTTTCCCTACTGTTATTTTCATTTTTGCAAGCCATCCATAAATATCCAAGTTTGTTATATTTATAACATTTCAATTCACATGTATTTGCATCATGTCCCATTTCCCCACAAATATAAAATGTTCTTTTATCACAGTTACTTATCAAATGTCAAAAAAGTTGTGGGTTGTCACCAGTATTTTACAACACCCCTATTCCCCTCCACAGTTATTGTGCTTGGTACATGTTTACTTTTTTATCCTATCCGCACCCTCCGAGCCAAAACCAAGACAGCCCCCTGGCTCACGAAGGCTACTAAAATTAAAATCTTGGCAAGAAACAAAGCATGGGATAATTGGCGTACCTCTAAAGACCCACTCGACCATATTAAATTCAAACAGTTAAGGAATGATGCCAAGAAAGCCACACTGTTGGACAAAAAAAACTATTACCAACACCTCCAGCACAAACATCAGAATAAACCTCAAAAATTCTGGGCAGGCATTAACAAACTGCTCCACCCTGGCCAAACTACCACTCCCACCCCATCAGATTACAATCTAAAAACTCCAGAGGAAACTGTTAATGTCTTTAACAACTTCTTTACCAAGACCATCCAGTCACTAGCTAGCCAGCTACCCCCCATCAACCCCTCACAGAATTCCTCATCTATCTCCACCCAACTACCCTTTAATTTCCAGCCTGTATCCACTTCTACCATCAAATCACTACTCACCAAGCTAAAGCCCACAACCCTAGCAGCTGATCTCCTTCCACCAGAATACCTACAGAAAAGTGCAGAGGCCATTGCGTACCCCATTTCGATTATCATAAACCGCTCACTATCTGAAACCTATTGCCCATCTCTATGGAAGTTCTCCCATGTCATACCCCTTCATAAGGGAGGTAACTCAGTAGACCTCTCTAACTACAGGCCAATAGCCATTCTATCACCACTGGCCAAAATACTGGAGAAATGCGTCCATAACCAATGAACCCATTACCTGACCCAAAATCAACTCCTGGCCAACTCCCAGCACGGCTTTAGGCCTCATCATAGCACCACTTCCGCCCTCCTATCCTTCTCTAATACTATCAACATAAACAGAAACAATAACAAACTAACCTCAGCTCTCTTCCTAGATCTCTCTAAGGCCTTTGACATGGTCAATCACCAGCTACTTATCCTTGCCCTGAAGCACCTGTCACTTAACTATGACCCCATTAAATGGTTCCAATCATATCTGACTGAGAGAAAACAAGCTGTATTATGGAAAAATACTCTATCCACCCAACTACCTATTACTCTGGGAGTCCCCCAAGGGTCCATACTAGGTCCCCTACTCTTCTCTATCTTCATCAATGACCTACCTACTATTACCCCCAAGGCCACTTGCATTCAATATGCAGATGACTCTACACTAATCTGCACAGCGTCCTCCTTAACTGAACCCATGACCCTAACACACTATACCTTCACTGAGGTATAAAAATGGTTTGCTGACTGTCAGCTTCTCTTAAACCCTCAAAAAACCAAACTCCTAATATTTTCCCCCAATAGTAAAACCACCTCAGTATTTTTTACTTTAACATCCAACAATGGCACTACTATCTCCCCAGATACTCACACTAAACTCCTCGGGTTCACAATGAACAATACACTAAAATACTACTCCCATGTTAATCAAACAATCAAATCTGTCAACAAAAAGCTGGGCTCCCTCTATAGGATCAAATCTTTTCTCACCCCATTAGCAAGAACTACCATTGCCCGATCCCACTTACTATCCACCCTACTCTACGCTTCCCCTCTTTACACTAACCTAAATAAAGCTTCTCTCACCAAACTTGCTAGATGCTATCACCAAGTTGCCAGGTTCGCCACAGGTACACCCTATAGGACCCACCATTGTCTAAACCTAACTCAACTCGGATGGCTAGAATGGCCTAGCCTGGTCCAATATAACCAACTCATTATAGCCCACAAGGTTCTATACCAACCTGAATACACCCCTGCTTTAAACGATATCATTAAACCATATAGCAACCTGAGGTCCCTGCGCTCTGCTGACAAGCTGCTGGTGCAAATGTCCAAGAGCAAAAATATGGCAGGGGACTCACTATTTGCCAACTCAGTAGATAAAACCTGGAACTCACTACCTGCCACACTCACTGTCCAACCCTCCCTAACCCTGTTCAAAAAAAGTCAGTAGATTGGATCTGCATAGGGCTATCATTTATGTCCTGCTTTGCATAAAGGAGAGGGAAATTAAATATTTTTTGTTTGTTTCTTTTGCTAAAGATGAACACTCTTTTAGTAAACCAGGATCTCTTGGCTGAGTCTGTGCATTTATCAGTGTTATTCTTCAGGCAAATCATTGCCTCGATAGCCTAATGCCTGTTCTTCCAAATGAGTTATGGTGAACCTCTGCCTTTGATAAATTTGTTGGTGTACCCCAAGTAACTGTACAAACTTTTATTAAGCAGTATAATCTGGGCGTTCAATCCAGAGGAAGAGCAGCATTTATACGATAAGTCCTAAATGGGTTCTTCTAAATGTTCCTTCCTCCTGCCACTTGTAATTTGTGTGGACAGCTATGTAATACTTGTGCAGATGATTACCCTGCTGATGCAGACCATAATGAGGACCGGATACCTACATAGCAACTGTGAAAACTAAGGCTCATTGAGGGTTGTGGATCATCAGACGCAACAGCTCATCCACCAGTTCCCTAAGTTAGTGAGCCTTCTTAAACTCTGTTTTACTTATGGATGGTATTGCCCTATGTCTTAGCTTCTTCTTCCTGTTTTTATAGGGGATACATAATTGTTGGGAGGCTGCTTCTGTTTTCCTTTACATGCATTCCTTCTAAATCACCCATGAGAATGGAATTCAAATGAGGTAACGTGAGCCCTGAAACATAGCTGTGAAAAACTGATTAAAGAGGTTTTTCAGTACCTGATAGATAGTCTACAGTGAGCTGCCATGATGATATAAAGTCCTCAAGGATATACAGAAACAATAGGAATTATGGGACTTTCATTTCTATAAGGTGCAATGCGTAAGTGCTTGTTGAGCACCTTAGCATTTTTTCAGTTGTCTAACACTACTCTCACCCACCCCCCCACCCCCCGTGCACACAACACACACACAAAATCTTCCCATATACTCCACGTTTCTTAACTTGAGGTAGTGTATCATCATAAATACTGGTTTACATTGCATTTATTTGCCTGTTGTGTCATATTTCTTCTATCATTTTTTTCTGCATGTGTATCACAGGTAAGGCCATTTATTTGTCTGATGGTCTTATGTGCCTGCCAAGCCCACAAGCATAGTTTATGGATTCACACTGCTTGAATGTCTCTGTGCTCTAGTATGGTTGTAACTATGTTTTCTTCAGTGTACCTTATGGCAGTCCATTGCTACTGTTTAGCTTGCTAAGGTTAAACCAAGGTCATCTCCCTCTTTAAACCTACATTCACTATGTGGAAAATACTTTTCCCTTAGTCTTTGACCCTGAATCCTTTCTTTTCTTTCAAATTTTATTTTATTTTAGGGCTAATATTAACACCATCCTGCACAGCCATTAAGCATTCTCATACCCTTAATATTTTCCCTGTTCCCAGAGTGGTTTTGTTCCTGCTGGGTTTCTAGGCATTGTGGTAATGATTGCAACCAATAATGTTTGGAGAAAGGACAGGGGAAATGAAAAAAAAAATTACAAGGGGCTACAGGGTATATCTAAGTGAATAATTAAGGTATATATGAAGTGAAGGGGAGATAAATGAGATGATAGCCGAGGTTCTGGCCCTCAGATATGAAGTAGTGGCAGGAAACATTTTGAAGGTGACTTTAACAGGGACATTACCAGGTGTAGGAAAATGACAATGTAAGGCTTGTAACCACACAAAAAGATGGGCAAGTTAAAGGAGTGTGGTCATGAGGGAAGGGGACGGAATCTGCCAAAAGTAGACTGTGAAGTACTGCCTTCAGATGCCCAAATGGAACGTGCTTGGTGGCAAAGTTGATGGAGAAAGACTTGAGTGGAAAATTAGGATCTTAGATGATTTATTAGTATGGATGGAATCAGAGAAATAAAGTGAAGGAACCAATGGGATATACTGATGCTTGACATGTGTGTATGTGTTGGGGGGGGGGGGCAGGAATAGAAGTCATGGACTTCAGGATTTAAGATATTGATTTTTGGATGAGCAAGTTAAAACAGATATAGAATAGCAGAGAGGTTGTCAAAGATTGAGAGATTATGGGGAGATAGTAAGGTGGAAATACAGAAATGAAGCAAGCTTTCAAACAAGAAAGAGAGCAATTTATTAAGTATATCTGGTGTGGGGTAATGGACTGCCATAGACTTTTCTTTAAATACTTCAGGAAGCATAGATGGAGACATTCATAAGTGGGACTGTTGGAAACAGATCACAAGAGGCATTTGAAAGCAAATGGGCAGAAGGAAGTTCTAAATACATCCTGTGCCTCTGTTTTCATGAAAGAGCAAGAAGTCCATTATCAGTCTTGGATTATGGAGAAGTCATGAATGAGGAACAGTTAGATAGAATTGTAGATGTCAGGAAAATTATCTTCCAGATTATTTGGAAAGGTTTTACTATTTCCGGAGCACTTTTGGGAAGACTGTATAGCCTTTGTCTCGTGGGTTGTTTTGTTGCATCATGCGGTGAGGCATCTGGAACTGACCAGATAGTTATTGGCCAGTTAGCCATATTTCCATTCTATAATTATGATGGAATGTATTCTGCAGAGTGGTTTGATGGATGGTAGCAAGAAGCTTCACATTGTGAAAGGCTTGTTCATAGACTCTGATATACTTCTAAACTGTGGTCACAGAGGAGGTAGATGAGGGAAATCCACTGCATGTGGACCTCCTGGATTCTGTAAAAGACTCTTTTAGTAGTCTGCACAGGAATGTGGTTGGAAGGATGAGGGTCATGCAAGCAGAGCCTAAAAAGCTGGTAAGGTGAATGGAAAACTGTCTGATGAATTGTAAGCATGGTAGGGATATATTGAGGAATCTTTAAGTAAGATGCTCAAGAGGCTCTGTATTATATGTACTCAAATTAGAAAACTAGAGGACATAATTATTTAATTTCCTGGTAATACCAAGACCAATACTGATACAGTAACCAGGGATGAGTGCATCAGACTACTGCAAAACCACAGGTAGAGAGATGACAGGATTATAGATTGTCTGCTAATACTGTCCAAAACAAAAATCACATTGCACATCACTGACTGCAATGAAAAACTGCAATAGCATTTTTTTTTGCAGGGGAGCAAGTCCTCCTGCTGCAACCCTAGACCACTGAACATCCAAATATGCTAAATTTGAGACTGTACAGCATTAGAATGAGTAGAAATAGGTAACTATTTGAAATACTGTGACAGAAATACAGAAACTGAATGGCCGGAAGAATAGACTTACATATATAAAGTCCATGATGCCATTTCTCTAAATATTCCCTTTTCTCCAAGGTATGGCAAACTCAGAGCTGATATATATAAGTTGGGGGGGGGGGAATGAGGGGCTTGCCCCTTACATGGAAGGGCTCCACCCTGCAAAAAGAACTTTTAAGGAGAAGAGCGACTTTCAACATTCACTGTTCCTCTTGCATTTTCAGTCTTGTTTTTCGGCTTGGCAGCACTTTGTGTGTCAAGTGCAAATATTTAAGTAGGGAGCCAAACAAACTCCTTATCTCCACTGTCCTATGAACTTGTGGTATTAAATGGATGTTTTTTGGTGAAACATGAGACATGAAAAAAATCACTTGACAATTCCCATTTTTAACAAAATTTTACATGTGACTTTCATAGAATTTACGGGAAAAAGAGTTTCTTATTTTCCGGAAAAAGTACAGTAAGGAGGAGAGGAAGGGATCTAAGCAAGGCTCAGGAAGAAAAGATTTTGGTATGACATCATTCTTTATCTAGTCCCACTAGGCTACTGTCCTCTTTTCAGGCGAGACCCCAGGTGATATCCCTACTATTTGGGTAAATTTGCCAGGGCATTGAGGAATTTCCCCTACTCTTGTTTAATGGTAATTGAATTTTAGCAACAGTATTAATTAAAATCAGATGGTGGTTATGGAAAAAGGGGTGGGGATTCTAATGGGGACGAAAGTTTAGCATGATTTTAAAGGAAATTATGAATATGTGTAAACAGATTTGCATATTTATCTATCTGTACATATGAAAATGTTTGTAAATATGTAAATATTATGTAAATAGAAGTTATTTTTATATATAAATAAAGGACCCCTACTCTCTTTGATCGGTGCCATTTGATCTTTTACATTCACCTAAGCTACCACCAGCTTATGAGATCTTGGTTTAACATCTCATACAAAGGACCACACACGCAGGAGTTTAGTACCCTATAATGCTGTACTGCAGCGTTAGCAATCCAGTTACCTATAGTAAGAATAGAAGACACAGCCTTCTGGTCTTCTAGCACTAAAGGTCATTGTTCTTCATTTTTTTGCCACTGACAGAGTATTGGATGATGAATCATTACGCGCACACAGTACGGTTTTCCTATTGGCACATAGAATATGCATGAGCTAGTGGGTTATTGAATTATTTTATTATCTTTATTTTTCGATTTGTTGACGTGGTAAGCCCACTGGGCAAATTGCCCCCTTCAGGCATGACCCAAGAACACCGGATGATTAAATGATTTGCTCTGAGTCACACAGTAGGCAAATGAAGGTGAAAGGGATCAAGTCTTGTACCCTGAGCTCAGGAAACAGCTCATTAGCAGTTCATAGCTTTAGTCCTCTTTGTTAACTTCCAGCATAATGAAAGTTGTGGACCTAAGCAGATTTCATTCTTGCAGAGCAGTAGTAAGGCCACACCTGGGTAACAGCATGCGGTTCTTAAGGCGTTATAGAGGTGCAGGGAAGGGACACTGAAGTATTTTAATGGACACTAAGCTGGTTAAGGTGACTGGGCTACTAAAAGGAAGAGAACGCATTGATGGCAGTTGCAAGGTAGAAGGGTTAAGTGTGTTCCAAGGAAGTGCTTTGTATTTTTTTTTACTGACAGGGTGCAGTGACACAGGACCAGTCTGCCTACAAAAAGTGTTTGAATGCAGGTCAGGTGTGGCCTTCCAGTTGGATATTACATCACTACATCTCCACCCACTATGTTGGCCACATTTGTGATTGTTGCTGAGTGTGAAGTCCACTATTTTACTAATAAGCTATAAGCAAGGAAAAGAGTCCTTTCCCAAAGGTATAGTGAGCTCTGAGAGGGTTATTGTAATGTGGGCAAAGGATCTCTGCCCCTCACATGAATACAGAATTTGAAAACTACTTTGAATTCAGTCTTTTAAATATGAGTGAATTTCAGATTCCTGACATTATTTATTGCGATGGAACTGAATGGAGTGGAGTGCAGTGGAGCATGGCTGGTTTAAGATGTAAGATGACAGCTAAAGAGAGACAACACGAGTGTGCACACACACACACACACACACACACACACACACACACACACACACACACACACACTTGTCTCAAGGGTGCTACTTTTGTTTCCATGAGACTTGATTATGTTATTTCCTGAGGTTTAAACAAGTGTGGTGAGTGGCTGATACCTGGTCAGTAAATGTAGTTTGGACTTTCATTGCTACTGGCTATTATTATGGAAGAATGCAAGCTTGCGGTGACATATGCATACAGCAGTGGGGCAGTTATATTTCTTCTACTGCTGCAGCTAGGCCATAGAAGCCTTATTGCTACTGTGATTAGCTGACACTGTTGTTCTACAACTTGAACGGAACAAATCCTGTCTTCATCCTTCACACACTTTCCCTTTTCTAGCTTTGATCCTAAAGTCCTTGCAAAGCACAGCCTTCTTTTTTCACTTGCTAGCCGTCTCCATGTCCACTGCCTATTCTCAGCCACCTGTGCTTCATCCATAAAATATTTCCAAGTTCTCAACTACATAGCCACCATTTTATTTATTTTTCTGTTTTACATTTATTAACTTGATAAATAAACTGGTCCATTGATCCTTTTTAGTCATGACCTGAGTCCAGCAGCAGTGACAAACATAAATAACATTACAGTTATTACAACAAGGATATGTATTGCACATCAAAATGTGTAAGGTTTTATACCTCAGGTGTCACTGGTCTGCTTCCATGTGGGATAATTTAGTGAACTTTTTAGGCAAAATGTTTTTATCTGTTGGAGAATTACAGAAATAAGTCATCATCATCACCCGCCCCTTTTCCCCATGTTCTGCATGGGGTCAGGGTGTCATGTCAACTGTCACCATCTCTCTCTATTCATTGACACTCTCCTGCCTTCTTTGACACTCATGCCTGAGTGCCACAGGTCTTCTCTCTCACAGTCCATCCACCTCTTTGCTGGATGCTCTTGTTTCATCTTGCCTTCTTCCTCTGTCCTAAATCTTCTTCACAATATTGTCTTCTGATTTTCTGCACATGTACCTAACCACCGTAATATGTTTGTTTTGTCCTTTTCTGCAGTTGGAGCTACTTTGGCTTCTGCTCTTTTGTCCTCATTTCTTCATCTGTCCCACAGTCTGCATCCTACCATCCATCTCAGGGACTTCATCTCCATCACCTCTAGCGTCATTAACTTCTGCCTGTGTTGCCCAGGTTTCTGTACCATACATTAGTTCTGCTCACACCACTGTTTTGCACATCTTACTTTTCAGCTTCTTTGGCATTTTTCTGTCACATACTACACTTATGCTGTGCCAGTTGGGTGCAGTCCCCTGATTCTAGCTTTGACTTCCTAATTTAGACTTTCCTTCTCTTCAACCACCCCTCCCAGATACTTCAAGCTGTTGACCTGTTCCACTATTTTCCCTTCTATCTCAGTTCTGAGGTTCTTCTTAACTCCACCATTTGCTGCCATTACAACCGTCTTATCTGTACTCAGTTTCATCCCATGTGCCTTCAGTTTTGCATTTCATTCCCCTATCTTTTACTGAAGTTCTTGTTCAGAATCTGCCTGTAATTCCACATCTTCTGCATACAGCAGCTTTGTTGATCTGTACCCTCTGACCTGTTTGCTAATTTAGTCCATCACAAGTATGAACAGCAGTGGGCTCAGAGTTGAACCCTGGTGCACAACCACTCTGACCGGGGGCCTCTCTGTGAGACATATGAGGGATAGTTAACATAATGGGTAAGGTCTTCACCTCCCATGCACAAGGTACAAGTTGCTATCCTGACCTCCAGTCAATACCTGTTTGGAGTTTGCCTGTTCTGCTTATGCCTCTGTAGGAGTCCTTCCACCTCTGAAAAACATGCTGTTTCCATCTCAGGCTCACTAAAGAATGGAACTGTGGGCAACAGTACAGACTCTACATTGTGACATGAGGAAGATTTGTATAAACCAACCGCTTTGGACATCTACTGTGGTGCATAGTATCTTCATGGTAGGAGAATATGGATCACAGACTGTGAGCCCTGGTGGGCTAGTCACCTGACAGTGTAGAATACGGATCTAGGTGATTCGGTCTTGTTGACTAATGTCACCAAAATTACAGAAATAAGTAGCAATAGAAAATAATCTGAATGTAAATGTTAGACTGATGGATCATTCAGATAAGGCTGGTTATAAGAGTTAGTTTCTGTCAGGGAACTGATACAGTCCATGATGATGGATGCAGTCAAGATGGGGACCCACGCCAAAGCCTGCCATTTCTAAGGCATTTGGTTAAAGGTAAAGAAACAGCTGCATGTAAATCTGCTGGAGATGAGTGTTGTGCTTTATGCCCTCACCTTCTTCCAAGCAGTTTTACCCCTAAGAAAAATGCTGTCTTAGACAGAAAGCATAACTTTATTGTTCAGTATGAAAGTATAAGGAGACATGGGATTTTGTACCCCATCAAGAATGAATACATTCTGGTCTACAGACTTATGGAATGAAAATGTTAGATATTTGAGGCATGCTTGGTCATTAAAGCACATTTAACAGAGTTTTTCTCACTTCTTTCAATCACTGATTAGCATTTTCTACAAAGCAGTCTGCTTCAGATGACTACTTTCTTATGACTGTCTAACCATCTTCATCATTGATGCCAACTCGACAGCTGTTTCCTGGCATAGTGAAAGTAGCTCAAAAACTGCTTACTTAACATGTAACTAAAATAAATGTGTATATATATATATATATATATATATGTATATATATATATATATATATATATATATATGTGTGTGTGTGTGTGTGTGTGTATATGTGTGTATATATATATATATATATATATATATATATATATATATATATATATATTATATACACACACGTATACATATATATAGATATAAATTTGTTTCTAATACCTCTACTTTTCCATAAGTTCTTGCACATAATTTCTTTATCTGTTTTCATTTTTGCAAGGATTTTAATCCATGCTTAGGGAAGCTTGTTTGTACCACTCTATACATACACACACAAAGACATGAGCAGAGATATTCATAAAGGTTACCATATACTTTGTGTAACCTTTCTGAATTTAACAGCAGCCCTACTGCAGTGCTTTTGTTGTCTATTCTCTCAGAAAGGTTATACAAAGTGTTCACATATTGTAAACTTCACAGTAACCTTTGTAAATGCCCCCCAACTTTTCCTCTCATCCAGAGAGTCTTGTATAAGGAGATGAGGCTGCATCTGAGTGATATCTGAAGAATGCTCAGTCAGAAAGCCTGAAGTATTGCATGCTTCCTGACTTTAGCTTTAAGAACAGTCTGTACAGTGGATGTCCCTTCAGTCAGTGATTACTCTGCAAGCCCTGACATTGCTGCTTCTGAACTGCGTTTGAATGGTAGCAATAAACATTATGAATTCTGTTTGGCATGTGATCATCTAGGAACCACATCTGAATCTCCTGTGATTTCCTTTGGGTGTAAAGCACTTTCAGTACAAAACTATGCCAGCATGGTATTATATGTTTCTCCCACCTTTACTTTTAATTGCTGGCTAGTGAACACGTACTGCAAACAATGGAAAATCAAAATAGTAAATTTATTTTTAATGTAGCCTTAACCTTTACACAGTTGGGAGGGTGGCCTAATGGTTAAGGTGTTTGCCTTACAAACACAAGGTGTAGGGTTTGAGTCTCACAAGGAATAATTGGCTAGGCTTACAATGGCTCACAAAGTCAGTTAGCCTAGTACTCACTTATGAACCTTATGTAATGTCACATTTTATTTTACTTTTTCTCATGTGAAACATATAACCTTAAACAGCAGATATAAAAAGTTTATACACCCCTGTTAAAATGCCAGGTTTTTGTGATTTAAAAAAATGAGACCACAGTAAAACATTTCAAAACTTTTCCGACCTTTAATGTGACCTATAACCTGTACAATTCAATTGAAAAACAAACAAATCTGTTAAGGGAAAAAATATAAAAAATAAAAAATGTACAGTACATTGGTAAACAAAGTATTAGTTTAAGGGTGTGCACACACAACAAAGTATTAGTTTAAGGGTGTGCACACTTATGCAACCAGTGTATTGTACGGTTTTTTATTTTTTATATTTTCCCCCAACCAGATTTGTTTTTCAATTGAATTGTACAGGTTCTAGGCCAAATTAAAGGTGGGAAAAGTTTTGAATGATTTATTGTGGTGTCATGTTTTTGTATCACAAAAACCTGGCATTTTAACAGGGGTGTGTAAACTTTTTATATCTACTGTTTATAAATGCATTAAATGATTCTAGAATAGCTGCATTAAAACAGCAAGTGTTACTGTGCATTATTTTCTCTTAATGTACTAGTCCTTGGTCTTGGAACTTTAATGTCGTAAGTGAAGGCTTACTGACCTTTTTGTCATCTGAAGCACACACGCAAATAATATGACTAAATTTAACAAAGAATTCAGTCTGTGTTTGTAAAACTGTAAGCAGTAAAGAGCACACAATACAATTTTGTAAACTAGCTGTGCAGGACATCCAATGGTGCCCTCTCCAAAGTATTGTAAAATTACCATTTTTAAAATAATGATGGTAATTAAAAACACATTTCCATTACATTTTCTACTAGGAGTCCTGGTAGTGACAGTAGCCTGGACTCCTCTGTGTCAGCATTCACTTGTGGTCATGGCTGTCTGAGAAAAGACCCAGCCTTGCTTTAAATGCAGTATATTCCCCATTATGAAGGTGTTTCTTGACGCAGTCGGAACCAAGCTGTTCTTCCTGAGAGAGAAAGAGTCTAGAAACGTGGATTGATTCACAGAGGTGAGTCCTGGTCATTCTTCATCCGTACCTTTGTGGTATGAAAATAATCTCTCTCATCTCCATATGTACATCTTGCACAGAACAGTTTGCTGACAGTAGCTGCAGCATCATCACTCTGTCTATTGCTTTCTCTCCTTCAGATCTTCTCCCTGTTTGGACCTCTTGTTACTATTCCTTAAGGTGAAGGGTCTTGATCCACAGCCTAGACACAGAGCATCCCTATTCCATCTTTCTTTGAGGCATTCTGTCCCATTATATGGATTTGTGAAGGGAGAAGAGTACAGTTCAAGTCTGCTGTGATCCAAGGCCAGTTGAATCTGCTGTTGAAATGTCACCCCATCTTCTACTCAGACTTAATCCCTCCTTTCTGTAGAAGCATGGCTGTGTAACTCCCAGGTCCTGTTGAATCCTCCTAAAAAACAAACTTCTCTTTACTCCTAAAATATTCCAGGGGAACAAACCCAATTTTACTATAATCTCTTCCAATAATACCACACTTAAAACTGTTTCACACACCAACATTTTAGGAGTAGTAATTGATGAAAATATGAAATTTGATCTCCATGTAAAAGAAACAGCCAAAAACACGCATCAAAAACCTTGTTCTGCTCTACAGAATTAACCCATTTTTAACTGATGATACAAAAGTGCCTATAGCTACAGCACACCTACTTCCATCCTTTCTGTATGCGGTAGTCATTTCCACAAACCAGTAACCAAACACTGAAAACAATGAGAAGTAATGAGCCAAGCAACACCAAAATGCAGATGAACCAGAAATGTAATCAAAAGATTTAGCAGTTTCGTTAGAATATATCCAAAGCCGTCTTCCGAAACCTATCAAACACAACACGTATTCCCATTTAAGGATCCCTCCAAAAGCAGTCACATGACCCTAAAAGACAGTAAAACTGAAATTGCATTCACACCCCTTAAAGGGATAAAAAAACTAAAAAACGAATAAAAAATGCATATACATACTCGAGCAAAAATATATATATATAATATGCATATATGTATATAATAAACACATTCTTTGAAAACACAGTAACTAATTAAACTTATTTTAAACTAAGTAGGACCTAAGTCTCAGTATACTAGCAATAGATATTACATAGTTTAACTCAGGATACAAACAAGCATTTAATTTAATTTGCCACCTAAGTTCTTTTCTTTCAATCAACTTATTCCAGGGACCACCCCTTATGTTTTTAGTGACATCAAGCCCCATAAAACCAAACCCATGTTGGGGGTGTTCAATAACATGCCTCGATAAAGCATTATTTTTGCTACCCTTCTTGATGTCTAAAATGTGTTCATACAAATGCCCTCTAAACTTTTTGGGGGTTTTACCAGTATAGAAACAACTACACTGCTTACAGAGAGCAAGATAGACAACACCAATGGTATTGCAGTTACAAATGCCATTCACACAAATCTGATCCTGTTCAATAAGATATCAAAACACACATTTATGGGTGCTTTTTCTCCTAGGAGGCACATTAAACTCAGTTGGGACAGAAAATTCAAGGATCGTTTCCCTTTCCTGTGCACCATCTTGATACCACCATCAAAGGTATCCTTAAACTCAGTGTAATGTGAAAAAAGATTCCAATTTTTCTTTAATATTCTATAAATACGTGCGCACTCAGGTGAATACATAGTAATAAAAGAAAATTAATAGTCTCTTTTTTTGTTGTTATTGTTAATATTTACTTCCACATTCATATTGTCAGTTTGACCATTGCACACAGCGCTTAAAAGAGGGAGCTAAAAAAACGTTTTCCCTTTTTTGACTGATTTCTAAGCAAACTTCATTAAGCAAATCTTCTGGGTAACCCTGAGAGAGAAACATATCTATCAGAATTTTAGATCCATCCTTACAGGTCATATCCTCAGACTCCATTCTAGTTAAACAAAGAAACTGACCTTTAATAATACCACATTTTTGAAAGCCAGGGTGACAACTATCATAATGCAAAAGACTATTGGAATATGTGGGTTTTCTAAATATATTACTGACTATTCTCTGATTTATAACATATTTCACTAAACCCACATCTAGATAAGAAATTTCACTATAGTGCCATTTAGAGGTGAATTTCAAAAATGAAGAAGTTTGATTTAAATAATCAATAAAAAATTGTAATTTCACTTCCGACTGTTTCCAAAAAATAATAATATCATCAAGGAAACACATATAAAGGTCCCAGGGTGATGGCTCCCCAAAATTCCCTAAAACATATTTCCTTTTCCATTGTACCATTACTATGTTAGAAAAAATGGGGGCACAAGCTGCCCCCATAGCCACGCCTTTCTTTTGGAGAAAGTAATGCCATCAGTAAAAACAAAGTTATTTTTCAAAACTAACTCCATTAAAAGGTCTAAAACATTTATTTCATTGTTAGACAAAGTTCCCAACTCTACTAAAAATTTGTGAAACCAATCAAGGCCAATATTGTGAGGAATCACGTTAAACAAATTAACCACATCAATGGCACAAAATACTAAGGCATCATCATATTTAACTTTGGCCACTTTACTTAAAAAGACCTATGAATCCTTGCAAATGTGTGGGAACCCTTCCAAAACTTAGTTTCAAATCAATAAACCTAGCCATAGAGTGAGTTTTTGACCTGGAGGCATTGACAGTTGGTCTCAAAGGGGGGGGGGACCTTAAATCTTTGTGTATCTTGGGTAACCAAATATAACAGGAATGACAGGAAATTTAACATTTAAAAAAGACAGTTCATCCATGCTAATCTGACCCTGACCTAGCATGTCTTATTGAACAGGATCAGATTTGTGTGAATGGCATTTATATTAATAACATTTTTTTTTGTAACTGCAGTACCATCAGCGTGGTCTGTCTTGCTCTCTGTAAGCAGTGTAGGTGTTTCTATATTGGTAAAACCCAAAGAAAGTTTAGAGTGTGTGCGTATGAACACATTTTAGACATCAGGAAGGGTAGCAAAAATAATGCTTTATCGAGGCATGTCATTGAACATCCCCAGCATGGGTTTGGTTTTATGGGGTTTGATGTTGTCACTAAAAACCTAAGGGCTGGTCCCTGGAATGATCTGATTGAAAGTAAAGAACTTAGGTGGCAAATTAAACTAAATGCTTGTATGTATCCTGGGTTAAACAATGTAATATCTATTGCTAGTATACTGAAACTTGGGTCCTATTTAGTTTAAAATAAGTTTAATTAGTTACTGTGTTTTTTCAAAGAATGTGTTTATTATATACATATATGCATATTATATATTTTTTTTCTTTTTGCTTAAATATGTATATGCATTTTTTATTAGGTTTTTTTTAGTTTTTTATCCCTTTAAGGGGTGTGAATGCAATTTCAGTATTATTGTCTTTTACGGTCATGTGACTGCTTTTGGAAGGATATTTAAATGGGGGTATGTGTTGTGTTTGATAGGTTTCTGAAGAAGTCTGTGGATATATTCTGACAAAAGCGCTAAACCTTTTGATTAAATTTCTGGTTCGTCTGCATTTTGGTGTTGCTTGGCTCCTTGCTTCTCATTGCTTTCTGTATGCAGCCCCCTTGCGTATCTACAAACCACCCAAATGAACCTACTAAAACAGTGCTATAAAAAACTGCAAAATTCACAGCTAACTTACTTTGCAGGTCACACCAGCTCCTCTGATTAGAATTCCCTCACTGCTTGTTTTACTTTTAGCTGAATATGACATAATGTAATCCACAAGCCTGAAAAATGCCCAGGCTTAGCCGATAGTCTTACTCGGTATATTCCAGATAGTATGATAAAGACTTACTAAGTGTGATCAAATCAATTAATTCAGCAGGAGACTCTCTGTTCTCACATCATGTCTCAAAAATGTGGAATACCATTCCATTCCCTCTCAGAATAGATTTTTCATACAAATCCTTTAGACAAAGTCCTAAAAATGCATCTCATGGATAACTGCACTTGCTGTTGCTGCATCCCTGGCTAAAACAGTTTTTCTCACTTAATCTTATAGTAACTACTTCAGTTTTTCATTTCTTTTAAACCCAAGCTGATATTCAGTGCTTTCTCTGTCATTACTCCATGTTCTCCTCTGGCTATTTTATATCCATGCTCCCAGCTATCTTAGTCTGATTATGGTGTATAATCTTTCTCAATTCACTAGGTTAGGTGCATTCATTGTTTTTGTTAAATTTTACTGAATTGTATGCTTGTCGTATGTATTTACAAATGGTTGGATTTTCTGCTGTACAACTGTTTGAAAATTGTATTGTAAAAATGTATTTATTGTTTTGTTTAAATTCATGTGGAGCTTTTCTCACCGGGCCTCCAGTGAAAAGGGGATCTGCCCAGTTGTATCATCCTAGTAATAAAATATAAATAAATAAATCTGGGCTTTGGATTTGAATGTGTAGTCCCTGGAGGTATTCTCAGAGTCCTCTTAATGTTAGGCTCATTTGAGATTAATTTGTGAAATACTGTGGGCTCCAGCCCTCTAACAAGATGACTTCCTCCTAAATATTTGGCAGTTTGTATCATGGAAAATATTTTTTCTTAATGACTATCATCTCAGCCCTTCAGGTCTATGAGCTGAAGAATATTGTATGTATATATCCTTTTTAGTCTTCTAGAAGGACTTAGTACATGGATAAATCATCAGTCGTCCCCCCAAGGTTTTTGAGCTGTCAGCTGCTATGTCCACCTCTGGTTTCCTTCCTTTGTAATAGCACAGAAGAGAATGTGTGCTTCATTCCCTAAATAATTTCTGTCAGTTACAATATAATCTGTGCTGGAACCTTGAGCATTGGAAGGAAGACCTGCTGTTTATTTCGTTTGAGTCTGTTAAAAACAGTTTTGCAGTTACCAAACAAGCAAGTACCTCTATAGGCAGCCAACAGCAGTATTGTCTGTTATCAGAAGGCATTTATGCCCTTAAAACAGTCTGGTGATAAGACACTTCACCATGGGGTAACTACTTCCAATGTAGATGTTTCAGAACTGTGACCATAGTGGACATATATGCTGCAGTCTCCTGCCTTCTGTGCTTAAGTTTATTAAGCACTGTGGTTCAGTCCTTCTCTTAAACAGCACAGATTCTGTCTGGGGGGGGGGGGGGTGGCTGTTCTTCAAGGAATCCTTTATTGAATGTTTTTGTCTGCCACATTTACGCCTTCCATCTTATTTTAGGCTTTTTTTGAGACACACTGCTCATAGCAAGATATGACACAATTAGTTACTGTAACATTTGATCTTCAGAGGAGGCCTGTACAGCATATACCTTACTCCTACCATACCTTTCCCTAACATAGAATGCTCCCACGTACTTTGATGAGGAGACTTCAAGTTTATAATTTTGGTACTTCCGTATTATTGCAACCAGATTTTTGCGGTAATACCGTTTGCTTTTCAATGTCTACATGGTACCGAAAATGCAATGAAAACCAAACAGACACTGTTTTCTTTTACACTGAAGTTTGTTTAGGCAGGGTTATAACTTCAAAAATTGAAAAATTAATGTTTTAGTGAAGGTGTTGCCGATACGAATTCTCTCAACCAGATTCTATGCCGGTCATGTTTGCAATTTCTTGGTTGGGCACTTCACAGTGGCTGCAAAGATATATGAAGAACAGATAACAAGGGCTACTGACAGACACAGACAGACATACACAACAGGAGACACCAAAATAAAAGGTTGTGACACGGTGAAGGAGTTACTTTTCGCAGAGCCGGGACAGCTAGTTGTTGTCATTTGCCATTACTTCCTGACAGCCGTTACGCACCCAGAAGGGAAACTCACACCAGGGAGAGTATTTTAAAAGGGGGATGTCATCTGTGAGGATGTAAAGTATGACATGAGGATAAGGACAGTATGTCACAAAGCAGGAATCAGATTTTCAAGCTTGTTTACCTTCCGAAATTTCGGACAAAGTCACTTGTACCAAGTAAGGCTTACGCTAACTTCCACACTCCCACATGTGATTCGCAACTGTATGTATGGCTGTTATTTCACACTATTGGCTGACAAAGAACGCTCAGTGGGCAGCCTTGCAAGAAGTGACATGCTGCCAGTAAAGAGCATGAAGAAACAACAACAGTATGTTGTGTACTTTGTGTTGATAGCCCTCAGGAAAACAACCTGTTTTGTTAAAGAAAACACAGTGTATTCCATTTCAAGCACATTAGCAAACATATTTACTGATCGGGAAACAACCGCTGTTGGCGCAAAAATCTGGTTGTGATAATACGTAAGTACCATAATTTTATAACCTTGCTAAGTATATTTCCTTGGAAAAGGTAGTTTTCCGTTTGAGCAGAAGTAAATACTTGGGAACCCAGGTACGTAGATTCCTTTTAGCCTTGACACTGGGACATCACATGTGGGGCAGAGAAAGAGATTTTGCTGCAGGTAAGGCAGCCAATAATTTTTAAGAAAGACTACATGAGATGACATAGAAGAATGTGCCCAAGTGGGCTGCTATTGTAGAGGACACTCTTATAGATCAGTTAATGTGATGAATGGTCACATATCTTTCATGTGCCATGTCTTTCTGTAGTGTAGCATAGAGTTTGAGGAAAAATGTATAAAATTACTGAGGTGCTTGTAACAAAATCTGAGCTTCACATGGCGTGTTGAAGTTTATGCTACATATGCATAGTTGCCTTACAATGTTGCATTTCTTTGACTTATACTGCCTTCTTTGCTATTGTATTTGCATACCCTGGCTTGCAGTTTATGGCAAAGTCTGTCTGTAACCCATTGTAAAGTCACTGAAGTCTAAAAATGTAAAACATTTTCTAATTTGGTTCTTTGCAAAATCTAATGTTCCCCCTCTTTGGGCCTTCGGTCAAGATTCATTTAATAATTTTCTTTGCAATCTAGCTACAGTTAGTAGAAGCTGTTTGCAGACACAATGTGTACTGATGCATTTGATTTTAATATAGGGGCAATTTACAAACTTTTTAAAGCTGCTTGTTCCAGAGAAAGACAAAATGCTAATTAAAATCTATTGTATGAAGTACAACTGTTTTTTACATTTCAGTTTTAATTAACTGTGTATGACTTGAATTCACCAGTGACTGAAGGTAGAATAAAGCATGTTTAGGATAATAAACTATTAAATCTTAGGCGTGGGAAAGGTTCAAGCATTCTTTCTAACATATTGAATCAATTAATAGCATGTAGTAGGAAATCCTGATTATTTGAAGGAGGGGAGAAAAATGACTTGATTCTTTACAAGTTGTACAGGCTATTATTAGTATTCCAGATAGTGTGTTCTGTAGAGTCCATCACATACTTTGATCTGTCTGCATCCACAGCTGGAAACTCTGCACCGCGCATTGGAAGCAGCATGTTCTGACAACAGTCGCCTCCATCAGGAAAGTGAGTTAGTGGTTGCAAATGTTAATCAGTGGATCAAAGAACAAAAGTGAGTAAAACTTGCACTTTTAAATCTGATTTAAATTTCCTCTGACTGCACATAATTAAATTATCCTTAGCTGTGCATTTCTCAAGTTACCTTTAAGTATTGTGTATATATGTATATATATATATATATATATATATATATATATATATATATATATATATATATATATATATATATATAGCTTGTCACAAACTGTTTTTGTTAAAGGCAGAGCAGGCTGCCTTCACCCCCACCCTTTTGTCAACAACGTGCCAGAAAATTGTAGAAACTGGCAAAGAATGCTTAAAAATAATGACTTTTTACTTGTTTTAGTTGAGCTGTGGTACTGGATGTGATATCTGGATTCAAATGTCCTCTCCCTGGATCTGATTATATATTTTAGAAATGTTAAAGGATTGTGCCATTTGCATTTATTTGAGAGTTAGCAACATGAAATTGCTGAGTTTTAGATCCAGCACTGGCAGCTGACATGGGTTTCAAACCTGGTGTGCTGCAGTTTCTTTTGGCGCATAGAGATGTCACTTAGAATGCCAACTTCTAATTTAATCAAAAGATAAGGCTGAACTGTTGGCACTTGTCGTGTATATAAAGTTAGAATATCTCTAATATGGCAGCTAGAATTGGTATGTACAGTTATAAAATGTTCTTATACTGGTAATAATGCTTATGATTTATGTATAGAGCAGATTAAGAAGATTGACACACCATTTATTATATAGATATTTATGGAGAATGGCTGACTGTGCATTTGTCTTTTGATGTAGTTGTCATAAAGTTAGACAGATTAGCAAGAACATTCCAACAATTGTCTTTATAATTGTAACTTCTGCAACAGTAACTTGGCCATTTACAGATGTGTGAAGTGTTCTGTGAGCATTCCTACCTGCATTGCAGCATTTGGTGAATTAAGTGCCACAACGCGACGCCTTTCCCTCTCTATCACTCCTTATGTATTTGAGTAATTTTTCAGTTTGCAAACCCTTTATTAAACTGTGGCCTAAATAACTCTAGTTACACTCTTAGTGACATTACCATAGGATTAATAGTTTAACATGTCCATACATGTTCATAGATGAGCCCCCCATGAATGAGTAATAGTGCAGTGAGGTAAGTCTTTGGACGAATCCTCACACTAGCCTTCCATTGGCATCATGGGGTAAAGGTGAACTGAATTCCTTTGTGCGGTCACTGTAGGGAAATTATATTTTATAAAGTTTATAGCAACTAGAAGTGGCATGTATAATATGAATGAGTGCAGTGGAAATGCATCATAAGTTCATAGGTATATACTAGGCTAATGACTACCAGGCCTTTAATAAGCCTTGCCACGCAACCCAAAGCAATGGCATCCCCTGGTAACATGTGCATCTTAATTTTGTGGTATATTAGGAGTTTGCTAAAATGTTATGTGGGAGGGGCATGTTAGTTAGGAAATGTTTATTGTTGTCCTTGGTCTCTAAGAGGACATGGGGTGTCAGCCTGGGGATGAATTTACAATTTCCCATACAATGTTCAGGGTTACATTTGAATAGGGTTTAAGGATGGACTCTGTTTCACCTGGATGGGGATCCTGTTCTGGAGCATATGGGGATCCTCTGAGTCACATACCTGCCTTGTCAGCATGTTCTGTTTATGCTGCAAACAGAGTTTAAATGGATTTAGTGTTTCTGGTTCTGCTTATTTTGCAGATGTTTGAAAGCTCCACCAGGGCTGGATTTAAGGATGCTTTATGTGACAAGCATAGATTGGCTGTCAACAACTTGTAGGAGACTGAGTATAGAGACAGGGCTCTAAGACAGTCTGTATAGGACAGTGTGTTAATGCCCTGGATCCTGTTGGTGAGGAACCTCTGTGGGTGTTCCAGCTGTTGCATATGAGTAGTCAGGTACATGTCAAAGGAGGCATTTTATTTAATTATGGATCTGATAAGGGATGAGTAGAGTAGAGTAGTACTGTAATCATTACACTGTGGCCAGCACTTGCCATGGTACAAAAGGTATGTTAACAAATTCAGACAAAGCACTAGTTAATGCTGCAGCTGTGAGCTACACCATAACATAATATCACCTTAAAATATTTTGTTTAAAATAGCACATGTCCCCACAGGGTGTATAGTAGTAGAATACTTACAGGCTGAGTTTTGAAATTCTGTGCTAAAAATTAGAGCTGTGCCCACATTTTTGTCTCTGTAAATAATGAGTGCAGCCTTGTCAAAGTTTTTATTTTGTTTATTAACCAATGTGTATGTATTGTTGTTAAAGTTCCCTGTCAGGTTTCTGTTCAGTCATGTTAACATTGAACCCTACTGCCTTGCTTGCTGTGTCGCTGACTCATCACACCCCCTAAAAGATGTCTGAAGCCTCATGTTAGAGAAGTACCTTGGAAAGCCATTTAGCAGTCTTGACTCATGACCAGGGCTTTCCTTCCAGGAAATGCAGTGGCAGGCAAGTAGGCAACTATCTGTGGTTTCTGTTATAGGGGAGACTGGTGGTTTTGAGAGTCATTTTTCTGTTTAGATGAACTTTTGGTGCCTCCTGAGTTCTCCATGAGTATGAAACTGCATTTAATAAAAAAAAAAAAAAAAATCACAAAGAAAAGAATGCAGGCTTATGGTTCATAAATTATGCATGAACTTAATTATGTGGACTACACCGAGTCACCTATTAACAATTCTGTTGGTCTTTGTGAAAATTCTTAATTCTGTTTGAAAGAAAAGATTCCAAAAATGTCTGCCACTTGTTGGATCAGACATCCAAAAGATGGCTTTGGTGAGGATGCTGCTGTGCATGTTACTGAGTTACTCCTTCAGTAATGTGGGCTCTGCTTGTTCGAGTTTGCCCTATCTTTTGGAAATATGCTACTGACATTACAGCTTTCTGTAGGCATGCAAATAAATCCTGAGGACGAGGGAAGATTCATTGTTAAACTACCTGCATGGTGCATGGCAAGGGGCGGGGGGGGTTGTTCGGCTTTCTCAGATACAGTAAATCACTGGGAACATAACTTAGGTAATAAATACCTAAAAGTATTTTTGCAGAGGAGGGACAGCCTCCATGACTCCCATTTGAGGATAAGCCACATACCCATATATGCCAGTGGCACAGTTGTGGAGAAAAGTGGAAAACCACACTAAGAGCACACAGTGATCTTGGAGAAATACAATGTGGTGAACACTACAAATGTATGAATTTCTGATGAACCATGATAAAAATAAAATGACTAAAAGTCACTCACTAAAACTGCACTTGACTGAGTGTAAGATAGCCAGACATAAGCCATAGCAGGGAAGAAAAAAGAGAGTTCCACTGTAATTTAAAATTTCTTCGACACAAAACAGGTCAAAAAAGAAAACGAGCAAACAACACAGCTGATGATGATGTTTAATGTAAAAAATAAAATAAAGGTGAGTACTTTCGTATATATAGTACTTCTTCAGACCAACTAACAAACACATTAAGCTGCATCAGTAAATAGGCAAATCAATTAGCAAACCAAACCCTCATTATTGTTACCATGACAACTAATTAGTGTTTAAGCTTCCTTAAAAGCAGGTAAGGTTTAAGTGATGGCGTCTGTATGGTTATAAAAGGGAATTGTCCCATTTTACTGATTGATGAGGGGCTAAGAAAGCTTATAGTGATGCAACCAAGCTTCTATTTTAAAAATGCAAGGAATCTTAAGCAGAGATTTTGCATCAAACATAATTCTTTGTGTGTTGAACAACCATTATCTTCTAGGCTAGACACCTATTTTTGCTGCATTTGCAAGGCCTGTGATTACATTATAGATACCCTATTCTTTGTACATCCCTCTGCTAATATTAAATATGAATTCAGATTCTGTGCTGATTGCAAAAGTAAAGATCTGGTGTACCTTGCCACCTGTAAGGATTGCCCATGTTTTTATGTTGGAATGACTAATTGTAGTCTTAAAGAA
Source organism: Protopterus annectens (assembly GCF_019279795.1). NCBI lineage: Eukaryota > Metazoa > Chordata > Ceratodontiformes > Protopteridae > Protopterus > Protopterus annectens. Next base: position 1,775,395,620 of record NC_056731.1, read on the forward strand.
AGAATTGTGGAACATCTGGGTGAAATTAGAAGGAAGGTTAAAACGAATTCACTAAGCAAACATGTTGCATCCAATATTAATCATACTTTTCTCTTTAGAGTGGTACAATTAACTTCTAAGACTACTAGGGGAGGATGTGTCGTTAACAAAACAGAGAACAATGAATTGAAATGGATCATCACCCTGCAGGCAGATAGAGGCTTTGTTTTGAATGGCAATATTTCACTTAAACCTTACTTGCTTGCTTTTAAGGAAGCTTAGACACTAATTAGTTGTCATGGTAACAATGATGAGGGTTTGGCTTGCTAATTGATTTACCTATTTATTGATGCAGCTTAATGTGTTTATTAGCTGGTCTGAAGAAGTATTGTATATATGAAAGCGCTCACCTTTATTATATTTTATTTTGTACATTAAACATCTTCATCGGCTATTTTATAAGCCATAACAGGACCAGATGTCAAAATTGCAAGATGCGTCAAGCAATTTAAACAGATCTTTTCAATCTAAGAAAAATGTAATACATAAAATATACAAATTTAATACTGCCAGAAAAAAAAAATCCCACACAGATATGTCATGTCAGGCTGAGGTCACTAAGCAGAAAAATGTGAATTTATGAGCATCGGTATAGAGGTTATCTCACCAGTACTACCATAATGTAGCATTAGTTAGGTACGCAAGCATTAGCTGAGCCAGATATGACCATAGGAAAGTTACTAAACATTGTTAAATCCTTTTACATTTAAGAAATTCAGACAAAGAGATTGCAGGATGTAAAGAGAAATATGTTAAAGAAGCGGAAGCAAAAAGAGAGGTAGTTAGTGAAGAAAGGGTGAAATGAGAAGAACAGACACCCAAAAATATGTAAATGTCACAGTGAACAGAAAGCATTACAAATCATACTACAAGTATTGTGATGGAGACCATCCTTCTAGTGACAGTGTCCAGCCCTTGGAAAATATGTAGAAAATGTGGAAAACATAATTACTTTTCAAGTATGCATAATACATAACAATAATTAATAAAAATTGCAGACCAGAGAGGCAAAGATAGCTGATCAGGCAAAACAGAAAGACAAATGTAAAGGATATGTCACATGAAAGTAGCAGCAGAATGGATAGTGAAGGTAGCAGCAATGAAATTAATGCAAGGGCATATAAATTAAATAAGGAATAATACAAAGAAAGCATGCTAGTACAGCAGTTAATGTTGCTGCCTCACAATGCTTCTTTTCCCAATGTGGTTATTGGTTGCTGTACTTCTTTGCTGAGTCTGTACATTTGTCTATGTCTCCATGAGTTTTCACAGTATGCTTGTTTCACCCAATATTCCAGAAATGTGGTGTTGTTGAATTAGCAGTGTATTCTGTGTGAGTGCAAGTCTGTATTTGTGAGTACTGTATACTGTAGCAGGTTGGTCCCATTGAGCTTCTATACTGTGCACCCATTGTGTGCCAGTATACTTTCTGGTTCTCTTTGGTAGTCTTAATTTGGGAGGTGTAATAAGGAGTAGGTGTAACACTAGTAGCTTAGAGGCAGCAGGGTTAGGAATGTCTGTGGTAAATAGAGACGGTGGTGAGCAAATGACTGGTGACTAAACAAGATAAATCATATGGTTGAATAAGTTCTGTGAAAAGAAGGTGTGTGACTGCAAAAGAAACAAAAAAAATAGTCCCTTTACTGACCCTTGAGAGAATGGACCTCTTGGTTTCTCATGTTATCACAAGTGGCAAAGGGTACTGCATGTTTTGGTATAGGTGGGTGCAAATGACCCATCATGAGAAACAGCCAGTGAGGCAAGAGAAGAAAGGTTAGCATATGAAAAAGGAATGCTAACAGCCCACACAATCCAGAAGGAAAAGATCAAAGATTTCAACTGCTAATCTTAGGTCTAGAATAAGTTGCAGGGGTATCGACTAATGGGAGATTAGAAAGTTGCTCTCTGCCAAGGACATATTACTCCTTTAATTTGTGGAATATGAAGCAGAAAAAGTACATCTGCATTATCATGACTTTAATTGGAGATGGAAGTGAGGTGAGGTCTGACTGAAAAAGTCTCTAGACAATAGACATTGACTGGGTATTCTGGTATCCTGGATGGAAAGAAACAAGATGATTACAATTATAGTAATGTATCTAACTCATGTGATACTTCATTGGGAACAGTAGCATCTTACCTAATCTATGTTACAAGTCTGAAAAAGTGAGAGAGATGGAATTAAAGGAACTCCAGGCAAACAACTACCATATTTCTGGGTTTGTTTCTTTATGGGATGCAGTTTAAAGAGACTTCTTAGTGAAACACAAGTATGTGACCACAGAGGGTTTCCTAAAGCAAAGTGGGGAAAGTGTTAAATGAGGATATGTGTGGGGGGTAGTGAACTCTGGGTAATGGTCCCAAGTGCTGTAACAACAATAATTTGTAGTAGTTAATGAAAAGGACCAAAAGAAAAAAGAAAAGGCTGTCAGTGTGGCTTATGAGAATATTCAAGGAGGCAGTAATGGAAAATGAAAAAGCATAAAAAAGTCAGACACAAATGGGAAACACTGTAAGCTGTACAGTTTAATTATGTATTTATACAGTTTCATAACTGTGGTAGAGGGGTCTGTATTAGCAAATCTCCAGCTGATGTAAATATTGTAGAAAGTGGGCTTTGCGGACTACTAATTTTTCACTGTATATTAACTGTTCTTTTGTTTTTAGTATGTTCTTTTATTATATACATTATTTTTATTTTTTCAACTTGTGTGTTCACATTCTGGGCTAAGACTGAAATTGGTCCAATGGGTTCAGTGCTCTGCCAGGGTCTATATTAGCAAATTGAAACATCACTTACCTGAACAGCTAATGATCGACACATAATCATCGAACTGCAAAAACTTCGAACGGCCATGTAAGTGATTTTTTTCCCCAGGGGAAAAAATCGCTTGGCCAACCAGAACCCAAACACATTGTCAAACCCTATAAAAGTGGGAGGCTTTGCCCCCCCCCCCCCCCCCCCAGTGAAGTATACCAACTCCGAGCTCGTTCTACAGTGGAGAAAAGTGCAAGTTCCTGACAACGGCCAAGTGATTTTTCTCCTGGGGAAAAAATTTGCTTATGTGGCTGTTAGTAGTTTTTATAGTTTGATTGTGTCAACCATTAGGTGTTTGGGTAAGTGATGTTTCAATTTGCTAATATAGACCCTGATAGAGCACTGAACCTATTGGACTAATTTCAGTCTCAGCCCAGAATGTGAACACACAAGCGGAAAACATAAAAATAATGTATACACTAAAAGAACATACTAAAAACAAAAGAACACTTAATATACAGAGAAAATTTATTTAAGAAAGTAGTCAGCAGAGCCCACTTTCTACAATATTTACATCAGCTGGAGAAGTGACATGTTAGGAGTTAGAGAAGAGATGTTGTAGTGAAAAGGATAAGCAGGTTATGTAACCTGAAGCATGGTATTTATAAGTAGCTTGTGTTGTGAAACGTTATGTTGTGCCAGAAAAGTGGGGCAGTTAGAGGGGTTTATAAGATCTGAGAGATGATTCTTCCAGAGCTTGGGTCCAAGGGTAGAAAGGGAGTGGTGGTCTTCCTGGTCAAAGGCTCTAATAAGGTCTATAAATATGGCTCCAGTAAGGGGGCCTTTGTCCATAGCTTAAAAGGTGTGATCAGTAGTGAAGGTTCAAAGTGCATTGGAATCACTGTGGCCAGAGCAGGAACCATGTTGCTTGGAAGAGAGAAGACAATATTGACTTATGAAGTTTGAGAGTTAATTATAGACCATTTTTTCCATGATTTTCCCGGGGTAGGACAGTAATCTCCGGGAAGACTGGGTTGGATTTTTTGGAGAGAGAGATGATTTTGTTTTTTTGTTTTTTTCCATATATTGGACATACAGGTTTGAGTTAAGTAAAGATTGTAGATATGCAACAGAGGAGTAACAATGTCCTCCCTATGTTATTGGAATATGAACCAGTGGGAGAGAGGGTGTTTGTACCTGCAGGTGAGTCTAGTTTTAGGTTTTCAAGGATAGGTATATCATCTTTGGTTGCAGTCTTCTTAAAGTAGAAGAGGGGTATATAAGGGAGAGAGTGAGTGAGGGAGTGAAGTATGTGAGCTGATGGAGGGGAAGGTGGAAAACTGAGTACTAAAGCCTGCAGATGAGAAGGAAGAGGAGGCGGCTTGAGCATTGGAGGAGTTTTATGACCTGTTAACCAGTTGACCTCTGCCTGGAACTATTTGGGGAGTGAAAAAGGTTGGATTGATGTGTTCTTATATGATGGCTCTTATGAAGTCTAATTATTTGAACATGTTTCTGAGGATGGTGTAGTGCTGTCTGGTAGAAGGAGTTGGGTCAGACTTCCAGGAGTGCCATGCTTTGTCTCTGAGTGATAGAAGGGTTTTGAGTTCATAAGTGGTTCAGGTGTTTTTCTTGTGCCTGTACAGTCTTGTGACTCTAGGAGGAGAATAAGTTACTTGGATTACAGAGAAGTAGAGTGAAGAGCTGGGCAGCAGGGCAGCACAAAAGATTATGGTGACAAAAGCAAGAATAGAAAAGAAACTAGCAGCAGAGGCAAAATAAAGGAATAATTTTGTGCCTTTCTTAAATGGGTAGGCTCAGTTAACAGAATTGTCCCTTTTGACCCAAGAGAACTTCCTCAGATACATAACACTGACAAAGTAGAGTTGCGGAGTATGGTGACCTTAGAACGGTTTTAAAAAGAGTTAACCAGATAGATGGATATAGCAGCAAAGAGTTAACAAATGTAAATGCAAAGTGCTGGACCTGGTACATAACAACCAGTAGGAGGTGCCCCTCAAGTAGACAGATCAGGAAAAAAGATCAAGGAGTTGTGATTACTGCATTAGTGGACCTCTTGTTATGAACTATGCATATATGTGCCAAGGAATCGCTTTTCTGAAGACCAAGTAAGATTTAAGTTTTACTTATGTGCCCTTCAAGAATTCTGTTTTGGATCCTGCATGATCAGATAAAGCTACAGAATTTTCACAACTTTGTAATCTCCATCAACTGGACTCCCCTCTAGTCTTATCTAAAACATCTAATCCTCTTTCATTTTTTTCTGTGCAACTGCTTTGCTTACAATGTAGCCTGTACTTACTATCCAAATGTAGGTTCCTTAGAATCCCCTGCCCACAGATGACTACAAAACTCAAAAACAAATTACAATTAGAGGCAACACTTGGAATTAATAAAAGACTGCCAGTAATCAGACATACTAACCTTGTTCCACATTTGAGAAGCTTCCAGCGCTGCAGATCCAACAATAGACAGCATTTTCCCCGCAGCCCAAAGCAGTTGGTGAGACAACTAGACTGTCATCAGGGAAAATTTCACCAGTTAGTAGAGATCTTCTGAAAGACTGGTTTACTCAAGTTCCCCCCTTCCCCATCTTCCTCCTTTCTCCTTGTGCAACTCCCCATAATTATTTTTTCATGTACTACTGTTAATTCCCACTTTACTGGCACATTTCTTATGAAACTGTACATAAACTCTTAATTACTTCCCCATACAAAGATGAGAACATCATCAACTTACTTCATTTAAATTCATAAACATAAAGCTAGTAGGTTTATTTATGTACACCGTTACAGTAATCTGTAATCTTCAGTCTTTTATTGAAGACTGTTATTGTCCCCCTCGTGTATAAGAGTATCTCCATAATGTCTATTTTCTAAAACATATATGTTTGTATTAACAGTTATCTTTGAAAATTGATCATCCTGACAATTGCTAGACCACATGCTTTTCCACTGATTACTTACAAATTCAGTATGACTTCAGATCCTCTGTTAATATAAATACTGCACTTATATGTGTCTGCTGATCTTTAATATGTGTCAAAATGGACAGGTGACCATTTAGAGTGGAAATGTGTGTAACTCTCAAAACAGCCTTTGACCTAGTTGACTATCCTCTCCTCCTCAGTAATCTGTCATGTGTCTTGGATGTATGTCTTAGAGGGCTATAGGTTCTTAGGTTGGTACTAGGCTATCGGCCCTAGGGTCTATACAAGTCTAGCCATAACAATTCTCTGGATATTTCTTCCCACAATATTTACTTCTCTGGACCCCTGTCTAGCAGGGCGACTGACATGATCCCCGGAGTGAATTTCCTATCTCCCATCCAATCATCAAGGTTCCTTTTGAAGAGGGCCAATGAGGCGCTCTGCTTGACATGTATGGGCAGTGTCTGGGTCAGGAACCTATCCCTGCAGCATGTTTTGTTCATTGTGATGACAAGGTTTAGATCCCTGGAGTGTATTGCTCTGAGGGATTGGGATTTCTTTAAGTGGAGCATGCCCAACAGCTCAGGGTAAGACCTGGCCTTGTATGTTAAGCAGAGATCGCCTCTGAGTAGACGATATGCCACAGAGTATAGCTGGAGTTTTTTTAGATGGTCAGTATATGGCATCTGCTTTAGGCCTGTGATTCTTTTAGTGAGGTATTTCTGTGGCCTTTCCAGCTGTTGCAGATGTCTTGTGAGGTACATACCAAACGGGGCATTATACTCTATAATGGGTCTGATGAGGGATGAGTACAGTGGCATCTCAGGGAAATGGGGTTCAGTTCACAGCCTGGGCACTGGAAGAGCCAAACAAGGTGAGGGTGGAATGAAAAGGTACAACCAGCTAGCTTCCGTCAGTGGGAAGGTATGGGAAGCATCTGTCAGTGCACACTTTCAAGTGGTTGAAATCCTGCTGGGGTGATGGGGGATCAAATAGAATAATTGGCTTCTTGGGGGGAAGGGCTTTAATTATGTCATGTATAGGCATGGAAGGCAGTCACAGAGTGCATTGTATGTTAAACCTTTGAACATATTCTGAGCATGTGCAGTGTGGAGGACAGTGCATAATTACAAAACCTCATTCCACTTGATAATGATGGTCCTGTTTCAACTCCTCCACTCAAAAATAAGTAAATAAATAAATAAAAAATAAATGAACAGCAGTGATCTTGCACAGGAAGAATGAATGGATTAATAATGGATGAATGTGGGGGCATGAGAAGCAAAACTGATAGCAGAGAACAGAGACGAAAAAAAACTCTCAAACATCAAATTCTGCACTCTGCAGTTGTTTGGTTCATTGCTCTTTGCCTCTAGGCATGAAAAGCCTCACCCGTCACCCCAGTTTTCCTTAGACCTCCATTCATAGAAGCATTTCCTTTTCATTAGTCACCCTTAAATCTGCCATCCTTCAAAGCCACTCATTATAGTGATGATGAACATCTTCTCAAAGAAGACTCCAAATCTCCGTCATTTCAGCTATCCTTCAAAGAGTAATCATGTATGCCACTGGCACTTTAATTATAAACAAATCCTTGTAACACTAAAGGCATCCTGCTCAGCAGCCTACCCCCTCCCCCCAACATTTAACAGACACATTGATATGGCAGTCCAGAATGTACTTAAATGCATCAAAAACACATACAGATTTGCTATTTGCTATTTCCATTTGTATGCTAATGCAGTTATTCCATTAGCAGGTTGGGGGTTGGCATAATGTTTAAGGTTGTTTACCCAATAGACACAAGGTTCAGGGTTTGATTCCCAACTTTGAGGGACAGAGGGAAATTGAGGAAAATTTGCCTAGGTTTAAAATGGCCCGTAAGAACAGCTAGCCTAATTTTAATTAACCTAACCTATGAACCTGTCCTTTACCACTGTACCCTGAGAAATCCTCATAAATAGACACAGGCTTCAAAAAGCACTTAACAAAGTCAGTCTTTTCATTAAATTTACTTGTGAAATAAATGATTTCAGTACTCTCTTTTTTTCATCTTTTACACTAGCAATTAGAGAGAGAGAGGATTACTTTTCTCTTCAGCATGATGTTATATAAAGTTGTGAACTCCAATTTCTGGTCCTCATATAAACAAACTCTAAATCCACACCACACGGTTCCCCCATATGGCATACATCCTTGGCTCTTTGACACTACAAAAAGTTTCTTATCTAAATTCAATCCGGTAGTCTGGAATTCCTTTCCCTCTAAAATTTACATCCCCCTAATATTTATCAGTTAAAAGAAATCACTACAAAACCATTTATAATAATTGTAATATCTCTCGGCCGATGCTTCACTGGTACTGTATTGTCACCTCTTTCCCACTTACCCACAATCCTTTTCCCTAGGCACCCAGGCTGTAGATTAGATTTCTCTGATCATGCTGTTTCATTCTCTATCCCAGATTTCCCAAAGCCCCTTCATCCCTCCCTTCAGTATATTTCCATTTCACCCCAGCCACTTTACTCTTCTCTCTTTTTTCCTCTCCATCATGACCTCCTCTTGATCAACATTTCATACAACTGAAATTCATTTGACTGAGACCAGAACATGAAAAGTTCAAAACACTGAAAACTCATTTGACTGAAACTCATAACACTGACACATTAAAGTAAAAGGTATATGCCCTTTTCCCCACTGTAGTGCGATCCTGGAGTTAGTATATATAGTTAGGGGTGGTGTGGCGGGCACAGCCCCCTACAACCCCCCTAACTATATATACTAACTCCAGGATCGCACTACAGTGAGGAAAAGGGCATATACCTTTTACTTTAATGTGTCAGTGTTACGAGTTTTCAGTGTTTTGAACTTTTGATGTTCTGGTCTCAGTCAAATGAATTTCAGTCATATGAAATTTCGATCATGTGTAGTAGACCCATATATGCACACACACACACACACACACACACACACACACACACACACACACACACACACACACACACACATATGACATCACCTCTTTATGTCTTGCCTTTCTTCCTTTTATTCACTCTTTTACTGTATTTATCTCTATTGAATATTGCCACAGTTATCTATTTGCTTGTTTAACAAAGAAACACTAAACATCTAAAACCTGGGTTAGTTTTTAACAAGGGGAAGATTACCAGCGAAGCAGTCCTGTGTTTATTTATTTAACATTTGTTGACTGTGAAAGTATGACTAGGACAAAGCCTATTTTCAGTGAAGGCCTGGGGAGAAATGCTCCAGATGCATGTCTTTCTAATTTAGGAAGAAACCGAAATACCCGGAGGAAACTCATACGAATGCAGGGAGGACATGCAAACTCCTCACAGAAGGCACCCCAGCCAAGAGTTGAACCAAAGAGCCTCTTGTCTGTGAGGCAACAGCATTAACTGCTGCACCACTGTTATTTAGCTGTTAAGTCTAGAACCTCTGGGAATTTTGATGAAGTTATGTAAAGCTTTGGGGGAATTACAGAAACCTCTTGGAACCTCTGGGGTATCCATCTGGAACTCTGTATGCTTGTGCTTCTGGTATATGTTTAGTTTGCTGTGCTAAGTCAAATGGAGAAATGAAGCAATTGCTTTTTTCAATTTGCCTTCTCATAAAGGTAGAGAGTCTTTTATACTCTTAATAAACTGAATTTTGTAGCAACCTCTCTCTGCAATCTTCATTGAGCTATGATATTTTTTATATTAGTACTTCAAGCAAGAAGACAGGACCTTAGAAAAAACTTTTGTTTTCTTCTCGTAAAGAAAAATTATGTGAGGTCCTGTTATCTTTTAGTTTACCTATGTTAATTTGAATCATTGTAGTGAGTTATATTTCATTAATTCTTTTTTTTTTACATTATGAAATGTAGTTTGAAACTACAAAAATAGAAAAGCAAGCATTTTGCAGGGAGCAAGTATCCGTTATATACAACTGCACAATAGCACAACAGTGGGGAAACTTTAAAAACTTCAGTACAGCTCACCTGGTCCCATACAGTGCAATTAAAAATATGGCAGAAAACATTGAAACTGCAGTTGTGTGTTTCACTTTGCTTCATGCGTGAAGTGACTTAGTCTTTAAGTTCTGGTTGACTGTGATCCGGTAAATTTTGTTTTTCTTGATCCCAGTAAAATGTCGTCTTTGTGTCTTTCTTAACAAATGAAGGCAAACTTGTCACTATGTTTAATTATGTTTAATGCACAGATACACACATGGATATGTATACATATACACACACACATGGCTGTATGACATTTTATTGCATGCTCATTTCACTGAATCACAAATGGTTGATTGCAATTTATTGAAAACTCATTTCATTGAGTTACATTTGAGAAGTGTAGAAGTCTATATACAGTATGTGATGTTATTTCTGATTATAGGAGTTATTAGGGAAGAGACTTTAAAATAGTATGTGTGGATTGGTAATGGCCACCATCACGTTGTACCCCAGACTTGTAGCTGTTTTTTTTTCTTTTCACCAGCACTGATTCACAGTGTTGGGGGGGGGGGGGTGGCGGTCCTCAACAGGTGTGTGACTGTGGAGTCATTATAAAAAGGTAAGGTATGTGAGTTATAGCTTATGTTGTTATGTAGAATGTTTTATATAAATTTTGATATGGCAAAATGAGATGTTATGTAGTCCAATCTCGCCTACATTCTTACCCGTGGGTTCGGAGCCAAATGTCGGCTCTGACTCGGCCAACTTTTTTTAGCTCGAATTCTTTCTATTGGCTGGGCTAAGATGGTATCCCATGCTGCACTGCTGTCTATCCCCAGATCTCGTTTGCCGCTCGTGTAGCTCTGAGATGGTTTCGCTCTTGGCTGTGGCTAAGTACCCTTTTTCGTCCTTATCAGAGAAATTTGTTGCAAACAAAAAGCTATTTTAATAGCTATTGTGTGTTTTTGTCTTGTCTTGTGGAAAAATTGTGTTTTGGATCATTTTTTCTGTGTTGTCCCACTAGCTGTTTCCAATGGGCTAGGCCCGTTTTCAGTTAGAGGACCTAGTCTGTCCCCTTGCTTTCCCTGTGCCATTAAAGTTTCCGGGACTAAAAACCGTTTAAATTAGAGGTATTAGTCCTTTCTCCCTTGTGTTTTTGTCTAAGGATCGTTTAACTTAGAGATCTTGTGGTATTTGTGTGTTGTAGGTTTTTACCACCTTGTGACTGTTTGACCGTTGGTCCTTTTATTCAGTGTTTGATTGTCTTGTTGCTTTATTATTGTTGGTTAACTATGTCCAAAGATACTAAGGAGCACAAGCCCTCGGGCTTCAAGAAGTGCTCTAGGTGCAGTTACAAAATGTCCATTACCGATGGACACTCCGTCTGTGTATATTTTCTGGAAGCGATTCATCTCCAGGAGTCGTGCAGCTTCTGTCATGCTTTTAGTCTGCGAGTTCTTCAGGAAAGAAAGAATAAATTGATTTTGAAGGGACTTCTGAAACCCTCCTTCGAGGAGGGTCTGGAGAGTGCTTCCAGCTCTAAGGCTAACTCCTTTAAATCAAAAAAAGAGATCTCTGGCTCCATCAGTCTCCTCAGAGCCACCGGAGAAAATAGCGAAGTCTGCTTCGACATCCTTGGCTCCATTGTCCTCGGGGCCGCAGGAAGTGTCAGTTGTTATGGAACCTGCTTCGGCTCCAATTTTCTTGGAACCTGTTCGGAGCCAATCGCCTAGCATTAGGCCAGTATCCCCTCCTCGCAGGTCCCCTTCGGAGAGGAGGTCTTGATCTCTTTCTCTATCCTCGAAATCCTCCAGGACCTTATCAGATGTGGACGTTGTTAGAGTGGTGCAGAGACTCCTTCAGTCACCGGTTCTGGCAAAATTGTTCTCGGCTCCGGAGCCGGTCCCTCAACCTGCTTCAATACTTCCTCCTCCGAGCACACCTCAGCTTTTGGAGCCGGAGTGCTGTCCCTAGGTCGGTTCTGACAGCCCCCCCTGGCTTATCGGTGCCGACGTCAGCTCTGACCCCATTAGCACCGTCCACGGGGTTCAGGACTCAGGATTCTTTGGTCGGACCCGAGGGAGAGGCTTCAGGACACTTCTCGGCTCCTAGTCTCCCTCTCGGTGCTTCGGCGCAGGGAAGTTTGACTCCTGTTGTGGCTTCGGAGGCTGGTCGCTCTTCGGACTCTGGGGGACCAGCCTTCGAGGCCATGCGGAGCGCACTGGCTAGGTCGTCAGCGGCATCATGCGGGTCGGTCATTCTGTCCCCTACTACACCGGTGCAGGTCTCTGATTGCCATCTATCTCTAGACAGCGGAGCCCCAAGGCCTCAGGGTACCCCCATGAGTGGTCCCCACATTTCTGAGGGCCCCTCAGAGTTTTTGCCTGAGGAGCCACCCAGAAAGAAGACGTGCAAGAGGAAGCATATAGATTCCCAGGATGAGTCTCACACATCAGGCACCGACCTCGAGGAATTGGAAGGGTCCCCCAAGTCATCCTCTGAGGATGTTTCTTTCTCTGGCATCCTAGAGATTTTGAAACAGAGGTGACTGGCCATCCAAAGCCCCCTCCGAGGAGGAGTCTGTCTTCCTGAAGGCCTTTGGTGCTCAGCCCTCTGCTTCCTGGGTATCTCCACCCTTAGACGAGCTTCTGGATTTGGTTTGTCGAAGGGTGTGGGAAACCCCTGACTCTGTGGAACCAGTCCCCAGGAGACCCAATAAATTTTTGTCTGCTTCTCCTGATAAGGAATTTCTGTCCAAGGGAGACCCTGTGGATGCCATGGTGGTGGCATCTGCCACTCAGAAGGAATTAGCCAAGACTTCTTCCACCGTCCATCCCCCTAACAAGGAGTCTAGGACCATGGACCGGTACAGGAAGTGTACCTTTTCTTCAGCGACCTTTACCTTACGGTCACTGAATTATTTATCACACTTTACATGGCTCCAGAAAGATCTCCTCAAGGAGCTTGGAGATATTCTCATGGGTAATATTTCTGAGGCGGTGGCCCAGATGGTCAACACTCAGATGTCTACCCTCAATTCCATTGCAAACTCCTCCATGAGGCTAATCTCATATGCAGCTGAAGGAGCAAGTAGGACAGCAAGTTCAGGAGTTGCTATTAGGAGGCAGGCCTGGATACGCCTTTGTCATCTCGCGGAGGCCTTCAAGTCTTCATTCACCGACGCCCCTTTTGATGGTTCCTCTTTGTTCGGAACCAAGGTGAAAGACACTCTCACCAGGTGCGAGCAGGAGGGGAAAACTCTGTCTGCCGTAGGGGTCCATTTTTCCCTTCCCTTCCCTCTAGGCCTTATCCCAAGGCCCAGAGGGGTGTCAAAATGTGGTTCAAGAAATCAAAGAGGTTTTTTTCCTGGTGCACAATGTGAGCCCCCTTCCAGAGGCAGGGGAGGGGGTGGTTATTCAGGGAGATGCCGCCCTAGGGGCAGAGGAGGCCCTCGCAACTCGGGAGACCGTGATTCCTTTTGTGGTTCTCCCTACCGCAGCTCCTGATGAGAGGCCCGACTGTGCGTTTCCGGAGCCAGTTGGGGGTCAAATCTTGTTGTACCTGGAAGCCTGGCAAGGCATCACCCAGGACCAGTGGGTTCTACGAATAATTTCCTGATGATATGTCATCCCCTTTTCATCAAATCCCCCTCCAATCAAGAAAATCCCAGATGTTCCACCCAGTCAAAGGGATTACGCAGCTTCAGAAGTTTCAAAGCTGCTAGAAAAAGGAGCCATCCAACATGTCCCCTCAGACCAGATCAGATTAGGGACTTACTCTGGATTCTTTTTGGTGCTGAAAAGGATAGTGGACCTGAGACCCATATTGGATCTCAGCCAATTGAGCACCCACGTGCAAAAGTCCAAGTTCCGAATGGTCACATTGCAGTCTATTCTCTCATTGTTGGGAAAAGAAGTGTGGATGTGCTCCATCGACCTCAAGGATGCTTACTAGCATGTAAAGATAGACAGGGCATCCAGAAGTCACCTACGCTTCCAACTGGCAGTCAGTCATTTTCAGTTTTGAGCCTTGCCCTTTGGTCTCACCACAGCCCCCAGGGTGTTTACCAAATGCATGGCAGTGGTGACTGCTCACTTGAGACATCAGGGATTCCAAGTGTTTCCATATCTGGACAACTGGTTCCTTACTACCACCACCAGGCATCTACTACTTCAGACCAGGGATGCTACTATCAACCTATGTCAACAGTTGCGCATCACATTGAACTGGGAAAAATCTGCCTTGTTGCCCTCACAATGTGCCACTTTTATAGGCGCCGAACTAGACACCATCCTCATGCGGGCGTTTCTACCACAGGAAAGAATCAAAGTCTTACAACAACAAGTTCACGCCTTGCTCCCTCTGAGAAGAGCGAAGGCAAGATGGGTCCTCCAACTGTTGGGGACAGTGGCTGCTATGATTATATTAGTCCCCCTGGCAAGGTTACATATGAGGCTCCTTCAGTGGCTTCTCTTTGCCCAGTGATCTCTTCAACATCTTCCACTTTCTCACCCTATTCTACTCACAGACAGGTGCAAACAGGATCTCTTTTGGTGGCTTCGCACTGACAACCTGAATGCAGGAAAGCCCTTCTTTCCTGTGCCCCTGATTGCCACGGTGACCACGGATGCCTCCCAGATGGAGTGGGGGGGGGCATTATCTAGGCAGGACAGTCCAAGGCACGTGGCAAGAGCACGAGATGCATCTGCATATCAATGTCCTGGAGATGAGAGCTGTGCTACTAGCGTTGCAAGCACTTCAGAGTTTTCTTCCTCTCGGGACTATTGCAATCCACTCAGACAATATGTCAGTGGTGTGGTATCTGAACAAGCAGGGAGAAACCAAGTCTTATCCCCTTTGCAGAGAGGCCATGCGAGAGTGGCAGTGGGCAGTGTCTTCCCAATGTTTTCTGGTGGCAACACACATTCCGGGGAATTCCAGTGTGATCGCAGACAGGCTAAGCAGAGCTATTCTGATGCCTTACGAGTGGTCCCTGAACTGTCAAGTTGTGGAACAGATCTTCCGCAGTTGGGATCAGCCTTGCTGCAACCTTTTTGCCAGCCCCCTCAATGCCAAATGCAGCAGCTATTTCACATTGATCCCCCTCAGGGGGAGTCACCCAAGGACGCTCTAGTCCACAATTGGCCCTCCGGTCCCCTTGCTGTCAAAGGTTATTCAGAAAGTGCAATCCTTGGGAAGCAGAATGATTCTGATTGTCCCACACTGGCCTTGTCAAATTTGGTTCCCCTTTCTCCATCCCTATCTCATGGACGCTCCTTGGATTCTGGACCCACAACCAGACTTACTGACACACATGTCAGGGCAGCTCCATCCCTCTCTTCGGACCCTCCGGTTGACAGCCTGGCTACTCCACTTCCATCATTAGCTAGGCTTCATCATTTTTCGCTGGAGGTGGTTCATATTTTATCTTCCTCTCATATGCCCTCGACCAGGAAGATTTATTACAGTAAATGGAAGAGGTTTTCAATCTGGGCACATACCAAAAAGATTGACCCTTACACAGCTCCAATTTCGTCTGTATTGGAGTTCTTGTCTGTGCTCTTTAACCAGGGTTCAGCAGCCACAGCCATTAAAGTCCAGTTGGCGGCGATTTATACCTTTCATGTTGCAGACGAGCCTAGCCTGATGACACATAGACTCTGTAAGGCTTTCCTGAAGGGCACTTTGTTACTTTGTCCTCCGGTATCGGAACTTGTCATGCCTTGGGACTTAAACTTTGTTCAACAGGGTCTTACTTCACCCCTCTTTGAGCCTGCAGCCACTTGCGATTTAAAATTCTTAACTTGGAAGACTGTCTTTTTAGTAGCCATCATGTCAGCCAGACACGTTTCGGAGCTTCAAGCTTTATCAGTCAAACCCCCTTATTTGATTTTTCATAAGGACAGGGTTTCTCTCAGACTGAACCCTTCTTTTCTTCCCAAAGTGATCAATCTATTGAATTGCCAGTGTTAAGGCAGAATTCAAATTTCATCAATTGGATGTACACAGGCAATTACGTTTTTATTTGCACAGAATGAAAGACCTCGGAAAATCTGATCAGTTGTTTGTTTCCTTTTCGGAAAACAGAATTGGGTCATCTGTCTCCAAAGTCACATTGTCCAAGTGGATTTCCAGTTGTATTTCTTTCATTTATTCCTCAGGGGGTAAAGATTTACCATTTCAGGGTGAAGGCTCACTCTACTCGGTCTGTATCTACATCTACAGCCTTTCAGGCCAGATTGTCTATGGATGATATTTGTGCTGCGGCTACTTGGGCATCTCCTCACACCTTTGTTACTCATTATAAGTTGGATGTGGTATCTAGGGGCAGGTCTTCCTTTGGTTCCACAGTGCTCAGGAGTATTTTCCACTGAGCCTCCCAGGATTTCGATGCTATGGACGCTGTCCCATGGGTAAGAATGTAGGCAAGATTGGACTACATAACATCAAGAAGTTATGTACTCATCATAATGTTCGATGTATGTAGTCCATCTCACCTCACGTTCTTACCCCCCCCTCCTTCCCCCGTCCTGGAGGATCTGGAGGTTAGGTCTGGTTTCAGAGCTCCCTTCATTATTGGTTTGCTCTTCCTTTCCTTGGGTGTTGTTATGCATTGAGAATGAGTGCTGGGGCTCGCAGCAAACTAGATCTGGGGATAGAGAGCAGTGCAGCATGGGATACCATCTTAGCCCAGCCAATAGAAAGACTTCAAGCTAAAAAAAGTTGGCTGAGTCGGAGCCAACATTGGGCTCCGAACCCACGGGTAAGAATGTGAGGCGAGATGGACTACATACATCGAACGTTATGGTGAATACATAACTTCTTGTTTTCAGTGAATCGCATTCACTTCTTTTACAGTGAAACGAAATTCGATGAAGTGATGCACACACACGTCCCAAGTTTATCTGAGATTTGCTGTAGAAGCTTACTGTATGCATCTTCACTGATATTGTTTTTATTTGTGTGTATTAAAAGGATTGGTGACTACAGTGTTGTTAATTTTTTTATGCTTGCTTAAGTATTGTGGGCTTATTTCTGTATCTCTTTCATGGATAAGTACAACATTGCATTCTTAATGTTGTGTTTATGAATTGCTGTTAGTTGTCCACCTCATTTGTTGATATTGCTGTTTGTGTTTTTCCTGATGGCATTGGTTGTATCTGAAAAGTGTTGTGTTTTTGATTAGCCCACTTTCCTGGTTAACAAATATAAGAAAGAAGTAAGATGCTATCATCGTTAACAATGTAGATTTTCTGTGTTATGTCTGGAAAAGGTAATCTTCTGTGGGGCACTGCTTTAGGAATATGCAGTTAAGAAAAAATGTGATGTGAAGTTATTCAGTCTCGCCGTTCATTCTTACATATGGGTACGGAGCCAATCCATCAGCTCCGAGTCAGCCGCTTTCACAAGCTCAAGATCTTAGAGTAGCTCGAGGCCAAGTCCCTATCCCATGATGCTCTCTGTCTCACCCCAAATCTAGTTTGCCGCTGCAGCAGAGCTCTGGAACAGTATTCTTGTTTCTTATTATCTTTTCTATCAAAAATTTTGCATTTTGTTCTAGTCAGAGTGTTATTTTTTTGGGCTAGTTAGCCTTAGTTTGAGTTCAGGCTTTATCCTTGCCTTTCCTTCTGACAAGATTTTCGTCTTTTAAGAGCGGCTGCTCTTAAGCCTTTTGGCCACGCTTTAGTTGTTGCTAAACAGTGTGTTTCCCTATCCTTTGGTAGTTTTTGATAATAAATACCTTAGAAGTTAGTAAATTGTAGTTAGTGTTAGAAATATATATATATATATATATATATATATATATATATATATATATATATGCTAGTTCTGTAGATTTTGGTAGAGTTTGCTGTGTGTGTGCTGTGTTAATAGATGTTACCTTCTAGTGTGGTTTACATAGCTTTTCTAGATTGCTTTCTGATTGGTGCATAGTTTTTTGTTGTTGATATGGCTGATCAGAGGGAGAAACAAATGTCAGGTTTTAAAAAATGCCCTAAGTGTGGTTAGAAAATGTCGATTATTGACTTGCATGTTAATTGTGTTTATTGTTTGGGGCCAGTTCATCTCCAGGAGGATTGCTCCATTTGCCACTCTTTTAGCAGCATGGTGCTACTGGAGGGCAGGAGAAAACTGGTGGACAGAGGTTTGCTGAAACCAGAATTTCAGGAATCCTTGGACAAGGCTGACCAGGCTTCCAAGTCATCGAAGGGGTCGAAGCCGTCTAAAGCTTCGTCAGAGCCCAAGTCATCGGCTCCAAGCATTTCTGTTAAGGTGCAGTCGCTGGCTCCACAGTCTTTGCAGCCATGCACTGAGCCAGTGTTTCGGAGCCGGTCTCTGAAACCTTGAGGTCACCCATTTTGCAATCGGTAGCCCCTTCGATACCTTCGACTCGTTCTTCGAGAACCCTCTCAGATGTGGACCGAGTGGTGCAGAGGCTTTTCGAGAACCCGGCACTAGCCAAATTTATTATCAGCTTCAGAGCCAAAGCCCATTGTACCTGCTGTAACTACTCCTCCTTCGAGCCGAGCTGGGTCTTCGGAGCCAGGGGAGAGGGAGCTGATGATTGTGGATCCTTCAGAGCCGAGGCCTGTTCCAGTGCTTTCGGCTCCATCAACCAGAACTACTTCAGTTTCGTTCGAGGAGTCTGGGAGCCAAGACTCTCTGGTCAGCTCCGTAGGGGAGAGTCGAACCGATGTGTCGATTCCGACCCTTCCTCTCTAAGCTTCGGCACGGATGAGCTCAGCTCCTTTCTCTGGGTTGGAGCCCACTGTGTCAGCGCCGGGGAGGTTGCCGTCTTCTTCGGACCCGGCTGCTTCTTTGGGTCATTGCAGTGGAGCCTTCGATGCTATGAGGAGGGTTATGTCTTTCAAGACTCACACATTATCAGGGCCTTCCTCATCCTCATCAAAAGTGACGCTTTCTGCCTGTACATCACAGGTCCCTGTAAAGCATCAAGACCCAGAGCCTCAGGTAACCCCATTGGGTGACCCATGTTCTACTGAGACGTCACCGGAAGCCCCCACTGATGAAGTTCCCAGGAAGAACCTTTGCAAGAGGAGGCATTTGGACTCCCCGCAGGAGTCTATTACATCAGACACCAATTTAGAGGAGTCAGAAGGGTCCCCACGGCCCCCTCAGAGGATATCTCCTTTGCTGATATCCTTGAAGTCCTTAAACAGAGGGGTGACTGGCAGTCCGTTACCCCTACTGATGATGAGTCGGTGCTCCTAAAGGCCTTTGGGTCTCAACCCTCCACCTCCTGGGTGACTCCGCCTTTCAATGAACTAATGCAATTGGTTGCTCGAAGGAAGTGGGAGTCTCCTGATACTATGGAACCTGTCCCTCGGAGGGCCAACAAATTTATTACATCCCCCAAGATAAAATGTTACTCAACAAGGGAGTGCCAGTTGATGCCATGGTAGTGGCAGCGGCGGCCACCATGAAAGAGATGTCTGAAACCTCTTCTACTGTCCACCCTCCTAATAGAGATTCCAGGACTATGGACAGGTATGGGAAACGCATCTATAGTTCTGCGACTTTTGCTATGCGATTACTCAGCTACTTGACTCATTTTACCTGTCTTCAAAGAGATCTCCTAAAAGAGCTTGGAGATGTTCTGCAGGGTAGTATAGATGGAGGTGTCTCTGAGAAGGTGACAGCCCAGCTTAATACCCTTAATTCCATAGTTAACTCGTCCATCTGGCTCATTTCTTATGCAGCCGATGGTTCAAGTTGGGCAGCGGGTTCCGCAATAGCTCTTCGGAGACATTCCTGGATGCACTTATTCTCCTTTGTGGAAGCCTTCAATTCTTCCTTCAATAATACCCCATTTGATGGCTTGTCCCTTTTTGGGCCCAAAGTCAAGGATACCCTCAATAGGTGTGAGCAAGATGGAAAGACTCTATCTGCTGTAGGAGTCTGTTTTTCCATCCCTACTAGACCGTACCCCAAAGGGCAAAAAGGTGGAAAAATGTGGTTCTGGAAGTCCCAAGGAGTTCGTAGGTTAGTACTAAGCTAACTGCCCTTGTGAGCCATTTTAAGCCTAGCCAATTATCCCTTGTGAGACTCAAACCCTGCACCTTGTGTTTGTAAGGCAAACACCTTAACCATTAGGCCACCCTCCCAACCCCCAAGTTTTCCATAACACATGTAGTGAACCCCTCTCCAGGGGTAGAGGAGGGGGTAATAATGGAAGACGCTGCTCCGGCGGCAGAGGGGGTCCACAAAACCAGGCAAGCCCTACCAGCGCTCCTGAAAGGAGGCCCGTCTGTCCTACTCTGGAGGCAGTCGGGGATCGCTTGTCTCTGTATCCAGATACCTGCCTGGAAATTACAAAAGATTCCTGTGTAGAAAGCATTGTTACCAGAGGTTACATCATCCCGTTCTCAGAACACCCACCTGTTTGAAGGAAAATTCCAGACATTCCACCCAGTCTCAGGGATCAAGCAACCATAGAAATCCAAAGTCTGCAGGAAAAGAGAGTCATCGAACCAGTCCCTGCAGACCAAATAGGATCCGGAACTTACTCCAGATTCTTTTTAGTTCCAAAGAAAACGGGACTGGAGGCCCATCTTGGACCTCAGCAGACTCAACGCCGTCATAAAGAATACGTTCTGAATGGTCACGCTTCATTCAGTCCTTCCGTTCCTAGGAACGGGTGAGTGGATGTGCTCTATAGAGCTCAAGGATGCGTACTATCATATCAAAATGGCCAGACCATCTAGAGATCACTTGCGTTTCCAACTGGGAGCCAGTCACTACCAATTCCGAGCACTGCCATTTGGTCTCACAACAGCCCCCAGAGTGTTTACCAAATGCATGGCAGTGGTTATGGCTCACCTGAGACGTCTAGGATTCCGAGTGTTTCCGTATCCAGACAACTGGCTCCTTACTGCCACCTCCAGGTATCAACTAATTCTATCCAGGGATCACACTGTTAATCTGTGCTGTCAGTTAGAAATAACTATAAATTTTCAAGAAGTCTGCGTTGTCACCATCGCAGTGTATTTCCTTTATCAGAGCAGACTTAGACACCACCACTGCCATGGTAAAATTACCACTGGACAGAATAGTCACTCTTCAAAACCAGGTATCAGACATTTGGACGAAGAAAAAAGTTCCAGCCTTTCAAGTGTTGAAACTACTAGGTACCATGGCAGCTACACTTATAGCAGTCCCTCTCGGGCATATGCACATGAGAATACTTCAATGGTTGCGCTTCACACAGTGGTCTTACCAACAACTTCCGATGTCATTCTTGATAATCATTACAGATCTTGCAAAAAGGATCTTCTTTGGTGGTTGACCAGCCATCAGGTAGCAGTAGGTCACCCATTCGTTCTGCCCCCGCCGTCAGCCACGGTGACCGTGGACGCTTCTCTGACGGGGTGGGAGCTTTTTCAGGGAAGAACAGCCCAAGGCACCTGGTCAGAGACAGAGTCACAGTTGCACATTAATGTCCTGGAGTTGAGAGCAGTGCTTTTGGTGTTGCAGGACTTCCACGACTCTCTACTTCTAGGGACGATTGCAATCCAGACCGACATTATGTCTGTGGTATGGTACATCAGCAAGCAAGGGGGAACCAAGTCTTACCCCTTATGTCGAGAGGCCTTGAGAATTTGGCAGTTGGCTGTATCCACCGGGAACTTTCTGATAGCAACGCACATCCCGGGGAAATCCAACGTGATCGTGGACAAACTGAGCAGAGCCATTCTAATATCGCACGAGTGGTCCCTCAAAGATGAGGTTGTGGAGATGGTTTTCCGCAGATGGGGCCAGCCTTGCTGTGACCTGTTTGCATCTCCTATGAATGCCAAATGCAGAAGCTACTTTGCCCTGAATCCCCCACCAGGGGACAGCCCAAGGGACTCGCTCGTACGCGACTGGCCTCCGGGACTCCTATATGCCTTTCCACCAACTCCCCTGATTCCGAAATTCTTACAGAAAGCCAAAGCCCTGGGGAGGATTGTAATTTTAATAGCCCCGTTTTGGCCTCAGCAGATTTGGTTTCCCTTCCTTCGACTCTATCAACTGGAGGAACCTTGGATTCTGGACCCAGTTCCAGATCTACTGAAACATTCGGCAGGGGCTCTTCATCCCTCTCTCCATTCCCTCAAATTGACAGCTTGGCTGCTCCGATTCCCAGCTTAGCCAGGTCACACAACTTTTCCTCGGAGGTACAGCATATTCTTGTATCTTCTCATAAAGCTTCCACTAGAAAGTTGAATGCCAGTAAATGGAAGTGTTTCGCTTTTTGGGCCTCCCAAAATAATATTGACCCTTTCGTTGCCCCAGTTGCTAGTATTCTGGAATTTCTGACTAAGCTTTTTCATGAAGGTGCTGCAGCTGGCACTATAAGAGTTCAATTGGCTGCAATTTCGAATTTCCATTTAATTTAACCTAATGTCTCACAGACTATGTAGGGCCTTCTTAAAGGGTACCATTCATCTTAGACCGCCTGTTAGACAACCCTTTACTCCCTGGAATCTGAATTTTGTGCTGTCACGGATTATTCTTCCTCCCTTTGAGCCTGCATCGTCCTGCCATTTAAAATTTCTCTCTTGGAAAACAATTTTCTTGGTAGCCATTACTTCAGCACGTAGAGTGTCCAAACTTCAGGTCCTATCTATCAAACCCCCTTATTTGGTGTTCCATCCCGACAGAGTGTCACTGAGGACTAACCTTTCCTTCCTGCCAAAGGTGTGTTCCGAATCGAATCAAACTATCGAACTCCCAACTTTCTTCAGTAACAATTCTAACAAGTTGGAGTATATGTTGCATAAGCTTGATGTTCACAGGTAATTAAGATTCTATCTGGCAGAACAAAGGAATTCAGGAAATCAGAACAACTCTTTATTTCTCATGCTGACATTAAGAGAGGGCTACCAGTATCCAAAGTTACCCTTTCCAAATGGTTAACTGACTGCATAGAATGTACATATTCTTCAGTGAATCAACCGTTAGAACATGGTGTGAAAGCGCACTCCACTAGGGCTGTTTCTACTTCTTCAGTTTATGCAGCTTGGGTGCCTTTGGGCACCATATGTGCAGCTGCCACTCGGTCTAAGCCGCATACCTTTATCACCCATTACAAAGTAGATAGGGTCTCCAGGGACAGGGCTTCCTTTGGTTCCACTGTCCTCAGGAATATTCTCCCGTGAGCCACCCAGGATTAGGGTGCTTGGGACGCTACCCATGTCTAAGAATGAATGGCGAGATTGAACAACTTTACATAAAAAAGTTTTTTACTTACCATAACGTTCCATGTGAGTTATTCATCTCACCTTCATTCTTACATTCCCACCCGCCTTCCCCCTCCAGGTTTCTCGAAGAACAAGTAAGACTTGCAGTCTGGTGAGTCTTGTTATGCCATTTCTTACTCTGGCTGGAGTACCTGTTAGGTGTTATATATGTGACATACTGGGATCAGTAAACTAGATCTGAGGTGAAACAGATCATCATGGGATAGGGACTTGGCCTCAAGCTACTCTAATATCTTGGGCTTGTGAAAGCAGCCAGCTTGGCTCTGAACCCAATGAATGAAGGCGAGATGAACAACTCACATGGAACGTTATGGTAAGTACATAACTTCTTTTTTGTGTGTGTTGCTGTGTCTCATTTCCTACTACTAACTATTCAGACCACATTTTCTTCCTGTAGTAGACCCTTGTGGTTTGTTTAGCTACTCCCATAGCTGACAGAGTGTGCTATAACATATGATTTCCAAGTTCAGTTAGAAAAACATGATTCCTGATTATTTATAGTACTGCACTGTATTGCTGTATCTCACCTTATTTACAGCATATCTGTTGTGTAGCTACTTTCCATTTATAACCTTTTTGTTTAAAAAGAAAATATAAATACTTAAAATCTCATTTTCATATCACAAAAAAAAAAAACTAGAATGTGGTTTAGCAGTGAACAAGAAGTATTTACTGTAGAATTTAATTTTTTAGATCTTTCTGAAAGTGACTTGCATTACTGAAAAATGAAAGCCATGTTATTTCTTAAAACGTATCGGTGTCCAAATGGAATAGAAGTCTTCATGCAGTAGCAGTTTCTTTGCAACTTTGAAGCTGAGTTCATTTTGTGCATTGTTCTTCTGGGGAAAAAACAGATACTAATGTTCCCATTGAGACCCCATTATCACCATTGTTAAAATAAAACAATAAATAAATACATATACAATTTTTAAAGGATATGCATTTTTTTTACATGCTTCAGTCCAGTACATTATCTTTAAGGACTTTCATTAGCAATTTGTAAATGCTTCTAAGTTACTGTTGTTTTTTTTTTTTTTCAAACTTGTATCCTGTTTTAGAAATATCTGACAAAATTACTACCATCACAAATTTGGAAACACTATAAATGTTTCTGACTACTGATGACATTAATTTACCTTAATTGTATTTCCAGGAATGCGAATGGAAACTTGGAAGTAAAGATTAAAGAACAGACAAGATGTTTAACTCATCTAACTGCAGAAAAAGAGTGAGTAGGATCTCATTTGTTTTTTTCGGCTACAAAGTTAAAGTGTTGCGAAATGGTTGCCTGCCAACATTACAAAATATTACGTCTGCTACTGTACATTTCATTCAAGCAATGGAGCATGCTTCAGCTACACAGTAGTTTCCCAGGATTGAAGAATACAACTTCTAAAAGTAACCCTGTCCTACTTTAAGAAGGTATAACACTGAATTTTACAACCCTCTATGAATCGTGTGAATCGATAAGGGTCTTCTATTTTGCCCCCTAGAGTAGCAGCAGTCATTGAGGTGCTTTTGCAGATTGTTTGCACAGGGTTTGGGTTAGCAGGTATTGGTAGTGTGGGCAGGAGAGGCCACTACCTCCTCCTTACTAATATGTGCTAACCCTAACGACAACCCTTCAATGTACCTTGAAAAACTCTTCCCATAACACTACCACTAAATGAGATTTCTCAGACTCAAAATACATAATGTAACATATATGTGCACACACACACATCACATCTGTAACCTAATATAGCCATTACCTTAGCCCTAAACCTGTACCCTCGAGCATTCATGTAAACATTCCTAAAAATCTGTCTCTTTACCCACCCTTTGCCCTGACCTTATTGCACACGCATACATCCTTGGCTTCCTGTTAAATGATCAAAGATGCATTCTTTCAAATGCGTCTTGATCGAACTTGAAATCACGAAAAGGCAAAATAGCGAAACGGCATATAAGCAAATTCTTTCCCTGGGAAAGAAATCGCTTGGCCGCTTCCGATACTTTGCCCTTTTAGTGACTGTAGTGCGATCTTGGAGTTGGTATATTTAAGTAGGGGGAGTGTGGGGGGCAAAGCCCCCCACTTTATGTGATGTTTTAAAATTTTTTTTTTTTTTTTGTGGAACAGCGATTTTTTTCCCCTTGGTCTAAGCATTCGAGGCTGTAAGCTTTTGCTTACAGGATCTATGTTATAACAACAAATGATCAAAAGATCGAATGCTGTTATATCGACCACAAAAGAAGGAAAACAAAAAAGAGTGAACAGCCAGAACAGCAATTTTTTTTCCAAAAAAAAAAAAACACACTAAACACAATTTGAAGGGGGCTTCGCCTCCACACCCCATGCCCCCCCTACTTAAATATACCAACTCTGAGATCACACTACAGGAACCCTGCTTACATGTGTTCGATAAATCATTGTTCGCATTTTTAAGCATTCGATGATTTAACATAGACCCTACATGCTCGCACCCCTAATGCCATATCTCACACTCGCCTCCAAAATCCCCTGCATTCAACAAAATGCACACACTATTAATTACACATAAACGCACACACAGAATGCTCCAATGCTTCATCAAACAATTGTTCAGCCTAGTGCCAGTGACCAAAATATATATATATATATATATATATATATATCAGGAAGAGACTCCAAGACCGTCAAATGAAGACAATAATTCGATAAAAAGGCAATTCCTTTATTCGACTGTTAGATGATAAAATCCAAAGGTTAACAAAGTGAGAAACAGCAGTATAAGACAAGCGCTTTCGCTTGGGTAATACCAAGCTTTATCAAGTCAAAAACAGTTTCTTTCAAAAGAAGCTGCTGTTTAAATAAAAGTCTTAGTTGATCACATGCTTAATTACAGCTGGGTCTCATTAAAGAAATTAGAGGTGTCATGAGCAAATAAATAAGCAACTCAATCAAGTGAGCATAAAAAATGTTTGAAATCCACACTGCTTGTGACATGATGCGTAACTAATGTACCATGTTGGTACCTTTATAAAATTACATACATGAATTATTCAATAAAAAGAAAAAGAAAAAAAGCAGTGTTGAAAATGTAAGTAAAAGTAGGAATAAAAATAAAAATAGGGATTGTATACAAACCAAATGGATTTAAAATCAGCAATATAGAATAGGCTAAAAATGTGTATATTACATTCTTGTTGATCATGTAGGAATGATAGCATAATACAAATAAATGGCACGCAATTGATAGGTTGTAAGATGTATATAAAATGTGTGTAAAGTGAGGTATGAGGTGGTAATGTTGTAGAAAAACATGTTACAGCCTGGCTCTTCTGAGCTTCAACACTGAGCCTATGCTAAGTGTACCATTTAGCCCCGGAGGCCTACCTGCATCTAACCTGAGCATATATATATATATATAAAACTTAGATGCAGATATATGGATATATACATAGATTTATATATGTATGTATATATCTATATATATATATATATATATATATATATATATATGTAGATATATGAGCTGTTATGTAAGTCGACTGTCTTTAGAACAGACATCCGTTTTATCAGTACATTTTATTGGACAAAACAGATTGATAGACAATTTTGCGAGATCACTGCATTACCAGGGTTGAGTAATATGCCCCTACCCTATTCTCTTGTGAGCTCAGTGTTAGAATATATATTTAGCAGGAGGTATGGGAGGTGCAGAGGGGCTTGCTGTCCCCTGTAGAAAATATGTTTTTATTTTTACATGCTCCAAAGTCATTTGTTAAAACATGTACTGCAGCGTCACTGTTTTTTTCCAATATTCAAGTTTAGCAACATCTCCAATTGAGTGTTTTTGACTTATTTTAACTACACCTATAGATACATATTTATATATTTATTTGATGTTATGTGATCCTATCTCGCCTACATTCTGAATGATGGGTTCGGAGCCGATCCCTCGGCTCCGACTCGGCACGCTTATGCCAAAGAGCGAAGTCTCTTATTGGCTGAGCTTACTATATCCCAGGATGCACCACTGCCAGTCCCCCAGATCTCGTTTGCCGCTTCCCTGCAAAGACGTGGTCTCGAGCTGGCTGGGCTGAGTAGCTTTTATTAACTACTTTTTCTGTCAGTTTTTTGCTCTTTTATATCACAAAAGCCGTTTTAACGGCTATCGCTGCCTTTGTGTACGTTTGAGTTGTGAAATTTGTTGTGTGTGATTGGGTTGAGTTTGTTTCGGCCCCCCTTACAATCCAGGGCCTTTTCGGTCAACCTTTGTAACTGAAGCTTTTAGTGGTTTAAAGTTCCGGTCATTACAGCTAAGGTTGTGTTTTACACTATTACTGTAAGCCTTGGGTTTTTGTCACAAGCGAATCTATAGTTGTTAAATTTCCTGTCAGAAATTGTTTAACATCATGTCTCAAACCCCTAGGCCTTCGGGCTTTAAAAATGTTCTAAATGTGCTTTTAAGATGTCTGTTACTGATGACCATCTACTTTGTGTATATTGTTTAGGGGCAAAGCACTTGCAGGAGTCATGCAGCGTATGTCACGCTTTTTCCTCAAGGGTCCTCCAGGAGAGGAAAAATAAATTGATTCTCAAGGGTTAATTAAACCCTCTTTTGAAGAAGCCTTGTCTTCCTCTCCGGCTCCTGCCAAAAGAAAAGGGCTTGGTTCCGACCAGTCCGTCGGATCCGACTGCCAAGAGACCTAGGCAGGCCTCTCCTTCGGCTCCAAGACTTGGAGCCGAGGTCGAACGGTCTGCCTCGATGCCTCCAGTATCGACTCCTCGGGCTTGAGCCGATGGCTGGGGCATCGAGAGGCGGGTCACCTTCGTCGGCTCCACTGCTCTCGGAGCCGACAAGGGTCGCCAGCTCAGACACTTCCTCCTCGGCGCGAAGTCTACCTCGGCACCGATGGAATCTGGTGTGTGTGTTTCCTCGGCGCCGATTCTCATCGAGTCGCCTCGGAGCCGGTCCCCTAGTCCCTTGGGGCCGAGGGAGAGGTCTTCTCGAACCCGTTCTGTTTCCTCTCGGTCTTGAGAATGTCGGATTCTGATATAGACAGGGTGCTCCAAAGACTGTTCCAGTCCCCAGTCTTCCAAAAATTTGTTTCGGCTCCGACCCAGTTGGCTTCGGAGCCGATGACCATGACCCACCCCATTGCCATTCCTCCTCCGACTGCTTGGCTCCGTCGGAGCAGGTGCTCTTGGGCGGTGGAGATCTCAGGGTCGGCTCCGACCCTTACTCCAACCCGGCCCTCGGGTCCGAGTTTGTCTGTGGACTTCTTCGGCTGGACCCGAGGGTGATGTTTGGGACCTATGCTTTCGGTTCGAGCCTCCCTCTCGGTGCTTCGGCTGCGGGACTTCCGTCTACCATCATGGCTCGGAGACGGACACTCCCAGGATTCTGGGGTCCGGCTTTCAGGGCCATGAGGAGTGCCTTGGCCAAATCCTCTTGGCCATCTCTCCGGTTTTACCAGCACCTTCCTGGGCGTGGAGACTGGGTCTTTGGCAGTTCCCTGTCCGTAGCCAGCGGAGCCCCGAGGCCTGAGGTTACCCCAGTGGGGTTCCCTCCTCCTGAGGGTTCTTGAGTTGTCTTCAGAGGAACCCCCAAGGAAGAGATCGTGCAAGAGGAAGCACGTGGACTCCCCGAGTCTATTACATCGGACACTGATATGGATGATGCGGAGGGGTCCCCTAAGTCGTCCTCGGATGATGTCTCATTTGCAGACATCTTAGAGATCCTCAAACAACGAGGCGGCTGGATATCCAAACCCCCTCTGCGGACGAATCAGTGCTCCTCAAGGCCTTTGGGGCTCAGCCCTCCGCCTCCTGGGTGTCTCCGCCCTTGACGAGCTTCTGGATTTAGTTTGTCGAGGGCGTGGGAACATCCGGATACCGTGGAACCAGTCCCTTCTCGTCCAAACAAATTTTTATCTGCTCCCCGAGAAGGAGTTCCTTACTAAAGGCGTGGCTGTAGATGCCATGGTGGTGGCATCTGCTACACAACGGGGCGTGGCAGAGGCTTCAACGTCCATCCATCCTCCTAATAAGGAGTCTAGGAGTATGGATAGGTACGGGAAGCGCACCCTGACTTCAGCGGCCTTTACCTTAAGGTCTCTGAATTATTTGGCACATTTTACCAGGCTTCAGAGGGATCTGGTCAAGGAGTTGTCAGATTCCCTCTCGGGTAACCTACCTGAGCAGCTAGCCCAGTCCGTTAGCTCTCAGTTGGCTACCCCCACGTCAATTGCATACTCGTCCATGAGGCTCATTTCCTATGCGGCCGAAGGGGCGGGTAGAGCGGCAGGCACAGGCGTGGCTCTCGTGAACAAGCCTGGCTCCGCTTGTGTCAGTTCATGGAGGCCTTCAAGTCTTCCTTCGCCGACGCTCCCTTTGATGGGTCCTCATTGTTTGGACCCAAGGTGAAAGACACCCTTACCGCTGTGAGCAAGAGGGAAAACGTTATCTGCCGTAGGGGCCCGTTATTCCACTCCCTTCGGCCTTACCCCAAGGCCAAAGGAGGGAAAATGTGGTTCGAAAATCTCGCAAGTTTTTCTCCCAACAGCAGGAAGATTCCCGTCCAGAGGCAGAGGGCGGGAAATTTTTCAGGAGACGCCGTCCCAGAGGCGGCAGAGGGCCCGCAATTCTGGAGACCGCGAGTCCTTTCGTGGCTCTTCAGCCTCCCACACGACATGAGGGATTGCCCGGCTGTGCTGCTCGGAGCCAGTCGGGTGTCGTTGCCAAGCACCTAAAAGCCTGGGAGTCAATCACTCAGGACAGATGGGTGCTTCGGATAATTGCCGGAGGTTACACCATCCCATTCAAATACTCCCCTCCGTCCAAGAGAATCCCGGACCCACCACCCAGTCAAAGGGAAATAGCAGCCGCAGAAGCTTTAAAGCTGCTAGAAAAGGAGTCATCCAACCGGTCCCCACAGACCAGATCGGATCAGGAAATTACTCCAGGTTCTTTTAGTGCCAAAAGACAGGGGACCTGAGACCAATATTGGATCTCAGCAGACTGAACCAATCCGTCACGAAATCCAAATTCGAATGGTCACGTTGCAATCCATTCTCCCGTTGTTGGAGAAGGATGTTTGGATGTGCTCCATAGACCTCAAGGGCGCCTATTATCACATACCGATACATCAGGCGTCCAGAAGGTATCTGCGCTTCAGCCTGGGAGTCAGTCATTACCAATTTTGTGCGCTGCCCTTTGGTCTCACCACAGCCCCCAGGGTGTTCACCAAGTGTTTGGCAGTAGTGACAGCTCACCTGAGGAGTCTTGGATTCCAAGTGTTTCCCTATCTCGACGACTGGCTCCTGACTGCCACCACCAGGCATCTACTAATGGACAACCTCAAAGCCACCATCTCTCTGGGTGTTTCCCTAGGGATTACATTCAATTGGTCAAAGTCTGTCTTGCTGCCCTCTCAGCGCATAAAGTTTATAGGAGCAGAGATAGACTCAAGATTGATGCGCGTCTTTCTTCCTGCCGAAAGGATCCGAACTTTACAGGGCCAAGTTCAAGCTCTGATCTCGAGATCCAAAGCCCCAGCCAGGTTGGTCCTACAGGTTCTAGGCTCAATGTCTGCCACGGTACTTTTAGTTCCTCTAGCAAGGTTACACATGAGGATTCTTCAGTGGCTCTTGTCAACTCAATGGTCCTTTCAGGATCTTCCCCTCAATCACCACATCATGATTACGGAAATATGCAAAGGGACCTTCGCTGGTGGCTTCAAACATCCAACTTGGATCAGGAAAACCCTTTGTTCTCCCCTCCAGTGGTTACCCTGACGACAGATGCCTCCCAGATAGGGTGGGGGGGGCATTGTCTGGGCAGGCTAGTTCAGGGCTCCTGGCTTCCGGACGAAGCTCTTCTCCACATCAACGTGTTGGAAATGAGGGCTGTACTTCTATCCCTACAGGCCTTACACAAGTTTCTTCCTCAGGGCATCATCGCCATCCACACAGACAACATGTCGGTGGTTTGGTATCTGAACAAACAAGGAGGGACCAGATCGTATCCCCTTTGCAGAGAGGCCATGAGAGTGTGGGAATGGGCTGTAGCTACCAACCGCTTCTTGGTAGCGACCCACATCCCGGGAAAGTCAAATGTATTGGCGGACAAATTAAGCAGGACAATTCTCTCTCCTCACGAATGGTCTCTAAACCGCACAGTAGCAGCCCAGGTTTTCAAGAGATGGGGGGCGCCATGCTGCGACCTATTTGCAACTCCACAAAACACCAAGTGCCAAAGGTTCTTCTCCTTGATTCCACATCAGGAAGTACCAGCCATGGATGCTCTAGCACAACCTTGGCCAACAGGGCTACTTTATGCCTTTCCTCCAATACCACTCCTTCCCAAAATTATTCAAAAAGCTTCTCAACTAGGGTCTTCAATGATTCTGATTGCCCCATACTGGCCTCGTCAGATATGGTTTCCTTACCTAAAAAAGCATGCAGTGGACGATCCGTGGACCTTAGACCTGATCCCGGATTTGCTAATCCATCAGTCGGGACATTGGCATCAGTCCCTTCAATCTCTGAAATTGACAGCTTGGCTCCTCCACTTCCAACCTTAGTTAGAAGTCACACACTAGACCCGGAAGTTGTTCACATTTTATATTCGGCCCACAAACCCACCACTAACAAATTGTACCTCAGTAAGTGGAAGAGGTTTGCTATCTGGAAGCTCAACTCAAGGGCTTAGACCCTATCACTGCTCCTGTCCCAGAGGTTTTGAAATTCTTAACATCCCTGTTTAATCAGGGATCTTCTGTCTCAACTATTAAAGTTCAACTAGCTGCTATCTCTAAGTTCCATGAATCCACGGATCCTCCCTTGATGAGCAGCAGACTATGCAAAACATTCATTAAAGGTGCGAGTCTGTTAAGACCACCAGTTTTTCATCCTGCACCTCCGTGGGATCTTGATTTGGTGCTGCGCGCAGTAACATCCCCCCGTTTTGAGCCGGCTGCTACATGCGAATTAAAATATCTGTCTTGGAAAGCGGCATTCTTAGTGGCTATTACTTGGCAAGAAGAGTCTCAGAGCTTCAAGCCCTGTCTATTAAACCACCGTATTTGATTTTCCACAAAGATAGAGTATCACTCAGGCCTAATCCATCCTTTGTTCCAAAGGTCTGCTCTAGTTTCTGTCTTCAACAATCTCTAGAACTACCAGTTTTCTTTCGAAATTCTCTAATGAAGCAGAATACACTCTCCATAAATTGGATGTTCACAGGCAATTACGTTTTTATTTAGACAGGACTCAGCAACTTCGTAAGTCAGACCAGTTGTTTGTGTCCTTCTCAGATAATAAATTGGGCCAAACCATCACGAAAGCTACAATCTCAAAATGGATCAGAGATTGCATAACTCAGGCCTATTCTTCTTGAATAAACATCTTACATCATCTATCAAAGCTCATTCTACCAGAGCTATGGCTACTTCTATAGCCTTTCATTCCAAGCTCGCTATATCGGAAATTTGTGCTGCGGCTACTTGGTCCAACCCGCACACTTTCATTTCCCACTACAAATTGGATGTGGCATCTAAAGGACGAGCATCATTTGGTTCCACGGTTCTCAGGAGTGTTTTCCAGTGAGCCACCCAGGATTCAGGTGCTAGGGACGCTGTCCCATCATTCAGAATGTAGGCGAGATAGGATCACATAACATCTTTTAGTTATGTACTCACCATAACTTCAGATGTTTGGGATCCATCTCGCCTACATTCCTGATACCCACCCGCCTTCCCCTGCCTTGCAGATCAGAAGAGATGGAACGGTTTTGAGCTCCACTGTTTTTATCTTGTTTCATCTGACGATGTTATATAAGCAGGGTATGCATGTGTGCATGTATGCGGACAAACTAGATCTGGGGGACTGGCAGTGGTGCATCCTGGGATATAGTAAGCTCAGCCAATAAGAGACTTCGCTCTTTGGCATAAGCGTGCCGAGTCGGAGCCGAGGGATCGGCTCCGAACCCATCATTCAGAATGTAGGCGAGATGGATCCCAAACATCTGAAGTTATGGTGAGTACATAACTAAAAGTTTACATGTGTGCCTGTGTGTGTGTGTGTGTGTTTATGTATGCACTCACACATACTCTTAATCACTTACTTTCACAACCCCAGTCTTATTTATTTATTTATTTGAAAATAAGCTACTTCCTCATCACAGACACATTTAATATGTCAGCCTTACTTCTCATCACTAGGACAATGGAATCCATCGCTAACTCAGCATTTGATAATACCACCCTACCCATCGCAAATAAATCCTTGGGAGCCTTTCTCAACTTTTTGATTATGTTCCATACAACAAAGAATTCCTCAGCAGTCCCATTCACCATTTAACTATACACTTCTTCTGTTCACTATAACTTTTGAGATACGGGCATTCTCATTTCCTACTGCCTTAAATCACTGGGTTATGCAAAGGAGTGTCATAGTGGCTGCTGAAACAGTGATACTTCATTCCACTTATGCAGTTGAGTAACTCATTCTTTGGTTAGTGTAGAGGTGTTCCATGATGTAACAGCTGTGTATGTGTGGATTAACAGAGCAGTGTGATGTGATGTGCATGGCATTGTGGGTAGGACAACCATGTGCAATGCCTGCCATGCCCCTCTGCCAGAGGCAAGACAGTCCTGACCCCAAGAATTCCCAGATTTATTACATTGACTGAGACTAGCTCTATACATCTTGTCCTGACCTTAAACATTCCCATATTTAATACATTGTATGTGACCAGCTGTGCACCTCTTCTTCTGAACCCCAGATATTCACAGATTTGTAATAGTTTCAGCGTTAACACCATCGCTTTTGTGCAGAGTTTTTTTGTTGTATGCAGATGGCCATGTGGAAGTCTAACTGCTGGTTTTCTAAATTATATAGAGCTTCTGCAAATACATACCTCTCTCATTGGTGAACTTCTGCTTTGTGGAAGTCAGTAATAGCTTGCTTACACATATTTGTCATGTATTGTGATCCAGGGAAAAATGTCTCCCAGTTACCATTGTGATGCTGAGATACTGTGCATAAAGCTGTTTTCTTCTTGTTCAAGAGGCTTATGAATTCCAGTCACGTTGTACTATAGTGTACACTCTTTGTCATCTATTTTAAAGTGACATAAATATCCGTGATAGTACACAATATTGTGACCTTCTATGTTATAGACACCTGGAAATAATAAAACTACTTTAAGAACATATAGGTTCATAGGTAAGTACTAGGCTATCGGCCCTGGAGCCTACATAAGCCTAGCCAAAAAGGTTCCCTGGCTTTCACCACCCATGACAATTATTTTCATGTGCCCCTGTCAAGCAGTGCAGCAGAAGTGATCCCCAGGGTGAATTTTCTATTTCCCTTTCAGTCATCAAGATTTTTCTTAGAGGACCAGTGAGGAGCTTTGCTTGACATGAATGGGTAGTTTGTTCCAGAGTATGGGAAGTCTCTGGGACAGGAATCTATCCCTCCAGCATGTTCTATTTATTGTGGTGACAAGGTTTAGGTCCCAGGAGCATGTGGTTCGGAGAGATTGGGATTTCTTTAAGTGTAGCATGTCCAACAGCTCTGGATTTGACATAGATTTGTATGTTAGGCAGAAATTGCCTCTGAGTAGGCGATATGCGACGGAGTACAGTTGGAGTTTTTTTGACTTTTGCTTTTATGTAGCTATAAAAAAAACTTGCAAAATTTATTGCAGAGTAATATCAGTTTATTCTCATTTTATAGCATCCATGGAAATTAAAATATTGTTTTAAGATGAACTCTTATAAGAAACACCTTTTCTTGCATTAATTAACAAACAGTAATGTTTTAGATTATCAAGGAGGTGTTAGTCAAAATTTATCACCAGAAGACTTTGGCAGAATCTGTAATTCTGAAGATTCAGTGAATTTTGTGTTGTGATGTTACTGTGCAACTAACAGTCGTTTGTCTGTGTCATTTGGATAATACATACATGAAGAATAAAAATAAGAGGAACATTATTTTGTCCTTGTAATCACGTGTAAGCTGGTGTGATATTAAGTGATCATTGGAAGCCTGAGAGCACACGATTGTAAAGCCAATACTGGTGTACAAGTCTATTTAATATACTGGGGAATATTAAAATGGCATGATAAACACTTTAATTTCTGGAAATGCTGTCATATTACAAGGTGAATAATACAAAGACTTTTATCTACTGAAATACATTCTTGTTTTCTTTTACTCAGAATAAGTTTGTTCTCACGAAGTGATTTATAATCCCAAAGAAAGTCATCTCATAGTATACAAGTGCAGAAAGGTTTTAGAGGGCCCCATTTAAAAAAAATTGTTTGTATATGCAGTGAATTAGATGTTTTTGGGATAGTTTATTATCAGGAGAAAGAGTACTGATCCGAGAATGGATTGCTACATGACTTGAGATCATAAGTGCAGTCGAGGTGACTAAATGTTATATACTTGTACAAATACATGCCTCCAACTATGTGTACAGAGCACTACTGTCAAAACGTATTGTTGTCTTCTGTTTCATTAATGACACAGTCATAGCATAGTCACTTACTGTGAAAGAATATGCGGTATCCTGTAACCCAGCCATGACAGTGTAGCCCAGATCATGGTGATATAAAAGGTTTGTCAGAATCTTAGTGATGGCTTGCTATGCAGCTTCAGTCCTTCTCCAGCCATATATGCTAAGATTAATATCTCACTAATATACATTTGTACAGTTATTAACAAGGCAGGTGTAAAAACCCTGATCAATTGACAATCATACAGATTTTACAGTTCAATCAGGTGAGTTATTTCTAAGTAGCTTTGCTAAAAGGTCAGAATTTCCATACAGCTAAAAATAATAAAGCTAGACTACAATAAGTTAATGCTTTTTGCATGTATGTTGTGAATTGTTGCAGTTACCAGTACACTACAGAATAATGTGCTGTTACCTGGCTGCCTGTAAGTAAAGGAATGACAACAATGTTTACTTATATATTCATCATGCATCATTAATTAAAATGTAAATATGTATGTCATTGCCTTCTTTGTGTATGTGTGGAAACGGTAGTAGCAGATTAGTGGCACTAAAAATATTACCTGGAATGTTAGCTGTGTGTCTTTTATTCTGCTACTTGTATATGTTGTAGCTGAGTATTGCATTATTTCTGTTTTTTTTTTTTTTTCTTGGGCGTTTAATGAAAACGAGTGGTGCATAGTTTGATTTTCCAAGTTTATCAGAGTTAGTCACTGTTGCGACTAATCCAAAGACCATAATGCCAACTTGAGGTTTAATTTTCTAATTGTAAATACCCAGAAATGCCTGTGTACTAATGTCTTAGATTATTGACATATGTGAGATAATTAATCGATAGATTATTTTTAAGTTCACATTTTAAATTAAACGTTTTTGCTTTTGGTTATCAGAGCAGCAAATTTTAGTTTGAGGGGTCTTCTGCAATTGGTAGATGCTAGCATATCTTTTTCTGAGGACCATGCAT
The DNA here is from genome assembly GCF_019279795.1 of Protopterus annectens. Lineage (NCBI taxonomy): Eukaryota > Metazoa > Chordata > Ceratodontiformes > Protopteridae > Protopterus > Protopterus annectens. The sequence goes on from NC_056731.1 coordinate 1,775,432,044, forward strand.
TGGCTCAAAACTCTTACATTCTTGAGATGCACATCTTCCTCTGGCATTTGCTTTGATTTCATATGCTGGATCTAGGAGGGAGTACCCACCCTGCACTTCCCATTTTTTTTTCTGCATCTTATAGACTTTGGACCTTGATACTAACAGTCATCATCAGAAACCTCCATGTTTGTGTCTAGAAGACCATAAAATGGTTGATACTTCCCACATTCACCAGCTTACCAAGAAGGCCAAGGCTCACACCCTTTAATGTCTGAATAAAAAACTTAAGGTGAGGAAGTATCATTAGTACCATCAGTTTTAACTGGGATAGGAAGAAGTCAGCACTGGAATTAGTAGGAGGGGCCCTTATGTAGTCGTGGGCAGGAGTCACAGGGAAGTTATATGGTTATGGAAGTTTGTGATATGGCATTGGCCAAGGCCTGTTCCATCTAAGTTCACGAAACAGTCTTCACATCTTCAAGGAGTGTGAGGTTGCTCTCACAGAGGGATTGATTGGACTCTTGCTGTTTTGCAGAATGTTGGTTGTGTAAAAGGGGCCCTAGCAGCTACTTTTGGGAATGAGCCTTAGAGTTTGAATACCACCAATCTCATGCTTGAGTGTACTGCCAGCTGTTCATCCTTTGTGTTCCCTAGCAAATGTTATCAGTCTGTAGCTCAGGATGCAGCCTTTTCTTAGACCTTTAACTTAATGCTTCGATTACAAAAGCCAGTGATGATTTTGCTCATCCTTCCTCACCTGATGAACGTCTGGTCTTCCTTAAGGAATTAGACATTAAAGTGCTGAACAGTATCTGCTAAGATTGAACATTTTTCTGTGACAATACATCCTGAGAGAATTAATGAATTTTATCTGACAACAGCATAGGACCTTATGCAAGCCTTTCTTAAGCAGGTGCTTCCCAGTGAACCCCAGTCCGCATTCTGACAACTCATTTCTAACCAGCATTGGAATGTTATTAGGTGACCACAGACCACCCAGTGCTGGAGCCACTGCTCTTCTGGGGGGGGGGGGGTCTCTTAGCCACTCTGAATCCCACTATATTGGTATTCTGTGGGGGACGTGCTTCCATGCTTCTGAGACTGATGGGTTACAGAGACATTCCTCACTATTGCATTCCACAAATGGTTCCTCCTTCTTTAGGCAGATAGGCTGGCCTGTAGCTCCACTTTGTCTCCCTGAAAGATGCTTAATTATTATTGGGGGAAAAAGTCTAGGGAGCTTTGTCTCATCCGCCCTTGTAACTTACACTTAAGGATACCATTATGGCAGCTTTAAGTCTTTGGAAAACTGATTCTTTTTATAACCTCTTGGAAGAGAGGGGTGACATCTTGGTTAAGCATGTAAAACAGTTTTCCTTGTGATCTCTAGTGCACTGTAGACTGTAAAGACTTCTACAGCTTTCTGCTCTGCTGCCATATAAGGAGACCATGGCTTTGGATGAGGTAAATAAGAGATTGTTTTCCTCTTCTGCTTTGGGCCTTTGCATCCTTATCTGTCTCACAGGTCCCATTTGACATCATCCCTTGATAACCATGCTTTTCAGGAGACCCTTATAGTAGTTTCCTTGTCGTATACTGAACACTGATTATGCTGAAGCTCTGGCTAGTGCAGCAGCTTCTGCAGTTTTCTTATGCTGTATGATGTACCTCAGTTCTATATCCTTTAAGGAAGAATTGAGAACCACTGTCCTGGAATACTACCTCCACCCCAGGGGGATGTTCTCTTTACACAGGTTTCTCAGTACATCTTAAATTACCTGAAGTAGATAAGACAAGCTTTTACTATGGTCAAAAGTTGATGCAGTTTGTCCCAACTTTGTTCCTTTCCAATTGCCTCCTAAGTTATTCTGGAAGAACATCCAGGATACACTTATATTGAAGGTCATGACATGGCTTTCTTCCTTTAAGGAAGAGTTGAGAGAGTCCATCCTGGACACCTTATACGGGATGGGGGGGGGGGTGTAGACTTACAGATCTTACGAAAGACTTGGAGAAGAGCAAGACAGGACTGGCCACTTTGGAGGTCTAGTGTAATGTCCCTGATTTTGTGCCTTCTTCTAGATCAGGCCATTTTTTTAAAGAATAATAGTAAGAAGCCTATTTCTAAGATAAGGCAGGCTACCATCCTCAGGTGATCCTATCCCCACTGTCTTTTCCTGCCAAATCTTCCAGGAGGCAGATTTTACTAGGGAATGGTGCAGTTGGTATTCCCACACATATTGACAAGTCCCACCAAATATCAACTGTTGTTTGAGGTGTATGGCCTGAACTCTAGAGCTTGGCGCATAAAGATCTGGTAGAATCTCTTTAGCCTTCGCAGATCCTGCTAGACATTGTGGTGATCTGAGGAGAAGGGTCCTTGGTCCTGAATGAAGTCAAATAGCAATGAACAGGTGACCTAGGAGGCATACATTAAGAAGCATTCTCTCGGTCCTTTATGTAATTCCAATCCAGTCTTGCAACAATATAAGAAGGTTTAAGAGTCCAGACATCAGTCATATCATCCGCCTTTTAGGCCTTCCCATGAGTCATCCTTGTGGACCTTGCATTTTGTCAGCTAGCAAAGTCATGTTTGTGGTCATCAGTGTTTGACATTGAGACAATTATGAGAAGTGTAGCCTGAAATTCACATTGAGGAGTGTATCCCAGTATGTCTGTGTCGCTTCCCCACTTTTGAAGATCTTGCGAATGCCTATGACTAGCATCCCATTTATCGTGATCCCTTGAGTCAAGCAGTATGTGTTTAGAGCTCATAATTGGCATAACATTTGCATTGTTAGGCAGTATAACCTAAGAAACAGACAGTTTATATCCTGTCAGCTCATTCATACATTTTACTGTTTTCCCTGTATTATACTAAAGTAAATAGGATAGTTTATTACTTACATTCTTGTGTGTATTTAAAGAAGCAGTGCTATATGTTACAGCTGGTAACTATTTGAAATGTCAGGAACCACTGTAGCGAGTACCGTAATGTAGAGACTGAATGGCTGAAAAAACAAACTTGGATAAACTAAATAGCCATTTTTGAGAATATTCCTTTTTCTCCAAGGTATGTCTATCTCGGAGTTGATATATATAAGGTTGGGGGGGTGTGGGGCTTGCCCCTCCCTGCACAAAACAAGTTTAAAGGAGAAAAGCAGTGCTCAATATTAGCACTTCTCAGGTTCATAAGTAAGTATTAGGCTAGCTTTCCTAAGTTATGGGCCATTTTAAGCCTAGCTGACTCCCTTTTTGTGCTTGAAATAAGCTGTCCCATTGGGTTATAGATTGGCCTTACCCATCTCATAGTTGATAGTTATATATTACCCCTAGTGTGAATAACTGAGATCCTACCTTAGATAATTTGAGGGGACCCCATGCATAGGATAAAGCATCTAGGTGCTACCTTTGCCCATAAATCATTAAAGGAGCAGTCCTGGGGAAAATTTTGTTTCCCATCCATAAATCTAATTTGCACTTGAAATGGACATGGATGAACTTTGCTTTATGTGGCTGGGGTGTCTGTTCCATAGCACTGGTATCCTCTGTGAGATGTACCTGTCACTCCAAACAATTCTGTTGATGTTAAAGAAGAGGTTTAGATCCCTAGAACAAGTATTTCTGATGCAGTTTGACTTGCTGACGTGCATTAAATCCATCATTACTGGGTCACATGATGCATTGTATACCAGACACAGGTCACTCCTTAGCAGTCTGTAGGATACCGAGTATAGTGACAGGGCCTTGAGTTGGTCCATGTAGGACATGTAGTTTAGGCCTACATTCCCAAAGAAAGTTCCAGTTATTCCATGTGTGGAAAGATAACATGCCAGTGGTGGCATTATATTCAATGACTGGCATAATGAGGGTGAGTAAAGCCAGACAGTGACATCCATAGATCTAGACAGAGTCCCTTTGTTTATAAGCTGTGTAGTACAGAAGGGCTTTCTTACATTAGACACATGTTGCTCAAAATTTAGGCCACTGTCCACATAAGTTCCCAAATCCCAAACAGCTGGGTCTACTAAGGGCATATTGTCAGTGTAGTAGTTCCCTGGAGTAGATAACTTCCCAAAGGATACAGTAATGCATTTTTTGGCATTTGGTTTCAGTCCATTATTTTGGCACCATTTATATACTTGAGACAAACCTTCGTGGTGAAGTCATTTTGGGATTAATTGACAGTTCCTAGCTTACACTTATTTGTAAACGTAGTCAGCCAGAGCCCTTTGGTATTCACTTTTTTTTCAGAAAGTAGTTATGAATATCACCGTTTCAGTAGGGAGCTGTTACAACTGCTTTTTTAGAGAAAGAAACATTAATATTTTGAGGTAGGCATTCACAATGTGACTTAAACATTTTGACTACTTCATTGTCTACATTTTATGCCATCATTTTCTGGATTTATATAATTTTCATACTTTGTTTGGTTTGATGTCACCTTAAACACATTTAATAATTCAGCAGTGCAAATGCATTTTTTACTTCAAACCTTAACTGATGACTTGTCACTGTTTTGATACTGTCTTGCTCTTCACTACAGTACCATGTCACATCAACTTCTGATACTTTCCTAAGTGGCACACTTATTTGTAACCAATATGCATGACCTTCAAAAGATGGACTGACAAATCCCCACAACCTCTTCAGTATTGCTACAAGGATGGAGAGCTGATTCAGTGTTCCACAGCTGGAATGAGCTCCACATTGCTTGTACTGAATTAGAGGATGTGATAATAGGGCAGAGTTTCATTTCCAGCACACTGGCTTAGAATTATTTTCTGTGTGTTTGTTGTCCATCATCTTCCCTCCCATGAGTGGTGCCCTCCCAGTCGCAAGTAACTTACACCCCATAGAGCCATCAGTGGAAGGAAGCATTGCCCAGTGAGGACAGTCATCCAGTTGTTCATGTCTCAAACTTTCAACCATGTGTCCCAAAGGGAGTGGGAAGAGCCCTTATCTCAACAGATTGAGGATCTGGCTTTAACTACCTATATGGGAACATCTGCATTTTAAAACTTTACCTAGTTATTCCCAGGATGGGGAACTCTGGGCCATACCTACCCCCTCTCCCTATGACTACATCATCTTGCCACAGGAGATGGGAGTTTTCAGTTTAAGCCCTAACCCCACCTCCTGGTTTTTAGCCCTGGCACATGCAAGCACGGACACACACACACACACACACACACACACACACACACACACACACACACACACACACACACTCACACTCTCAGACACACACACACACACACACACACACACACACACACACACACACACACACACACACACACACACACACTCACACTCACACTCACACACTCACACTCACACACTCACTCACACACACGCTCACACACACGCTCACGCACACACACACACACGCACACTCACTCACTCTTGGGAACACTAAGACTACAGCCCCAGTTTTTGGCTGTATCTTCTTCTCTGGCAAGCCTTCATATGCTGGTGGGAGACAAACATTGTAGATCACCATTTCTTTTACACAAGATGGGCAAGCCATTGTCAACTGCTTATTGCCATCTTTGCTCACTGTTTTCACTAACACCCACACCACTAACTGAACTGACATTGTCTGGGTCATAATCAGAAGGTTTAGCCCTCTGTGGTACAGAGCCAGGCACCCTGACATGATTTTCTCAGTTACGCTGAAGAATATTATCCCTCTGCAACTGGAAGAATCCTTATCTCCTCTTTTTGTGAAAATGAGGACAAATGCCTCAGTTTGCCAGTCCAGAGGTACTGCCCCCACATTTGACACAACATTGAAAATGTGCATTAACCATGACACTCCCAACAGTATCCATTGCCTTCAGCATTTCATACTTGATCTCCTTCTCTCCCATAGCCATACATATTGAAGGCATTTAGTCACTTTAGTGATGACTTCTACAGGAAAGGTGCTTCTTGCATTGCCTCCTTAGAGGAGGGCATATCTACTGAGTTCAGAAATTTGCCATAATGCTTTTGAACTTTCAATCTCCTAAAACTCAAAAGTTGAGGGCAGCAGGTCTCAAGTCTCACTGTGAGCAGCCTGTCTGATACTCCATCTAGTTTTCCTGAGTTGCTAGATAGTTTTCCACCCAGAAATCTTTCCCCATAGTCTCATTAACTCCCCAGACTCTGGAATAGATTGCCCATACATGTCAAGCAGAGTGCCTCTTTGGCCCTCTTCAAAAGGAACCTTGATGATTGGATGGGAGAAAGGAAATTCACCCCAGGGATCACGTCAGTCACCTTGCTAGACAGGGGTTCAGGGAAGTAAATAGTGTGGGAAGAAATAGTCAGGGAATTGTTATGGCTAGGCTTGTATAGGCCCTAGGGCCGATAGCCAAGTACCAACCTATGAACCTATTATTATATTGAATTTTTACACTTTATTACATAGAATATTTGTCTGACAAATTTTATCCAGTCATGTCCTAGCATGCATTATGAAACTTAGCTTACTAGTACATGGTCTTACACATTAAGCACTGAAGTTGTTGCTAGTAAAAAAAATAAATAAATAAAAAATGATGGCATCAGATTTGGGGCCCGTCACTGTGTTGTTAGTTTACAAAACCTGCTATTTTTCTTCACATATTTTATAGCTTTTAGTTCAGATGCTCGAACATTATTACATTATACCTTTAGAATACAATAGTAAAACTGGACTTATTTAAAACAGAAAAAGTGCAACTGCTGCCATGATGTCAAAAGAACTGTAGATGTCCTTCCATATAGTTGTTACCATATTCTTTACTAAAGGGATTCCTTGCCAAGGGTAGCCCAATGTCCGACCAGTATACCAAAGCCTTAGTTTTTTATAGACATACATCACACGTATGCTGCCCGCCCAAGGTGTAGGACATAAAGGTAACATATGGATGTACATACGTCAGAACTTCTTTGCCACCAGTCCAAACACCGTCTTTGCTTATCGGTCTGAATGCTGTTCCCTCTGTATTGGTTACCAAGCCGTATTTCAGATGAGTTCACGATTGAGGTTTTTCTCTTTTCTTACATTTTGGGGTTTATGAGTTTAAGTGTCATCCAGAAAGGGAAAATGTCAGCGTGGGAGGCAGACTCCCCATAAGGATCATCACAAACAGTGTCTCTCTTGTTTGGGTGTTTCTCGTAACCATAGCAAGTGCTCTGTTTGCCAAGCATTTGTCCCTAAGACCCTACATAGTCATCTCTCCTCCTTGTCTAGTTACCTAGAGAACCAATATCTTAAATTGTTGGTGCATGGTGCGATAGTGGAATCTTCCCATCCTGAAGGTGAACCGCCTGCCAAGAAGAAGGCCAAAAGAGTTAGGTCTGACTTGGCTGCTGTCCCACCTCCCCAGAAGTCTTTCTCAAGGCTGGTCAAAGCCCAGAGGATCATCCAGTTGTTCCATTGGGGCCAGCATGTATCTGACTTCTCGCACATCCTTGGAGACTCTGCAGTCATCTGTTCTGGATGTTGAGGGGGATCCTCAGCTGATCATTTCAGAGGGTCTGAAGGGGATTCCGCTGGTGGTGGAGGAGATTCCTACTGTGTTAGTTAAGTGTAGGCAAGGGTCAGAATGTTCCTAGGATGTTTAGGGCAGATGTTCCTCAAAAGAAGAAACAAAAAACTACGCATATCTCCTCTTCTCGTAAGGATCCCCCAGCAGGAATGGCAGGATTTTGCCCAGGGGTTATTTAATGCATTGATGGCCATGAAGCCTCCTCAAGGAGTTTCTGTCCTTGCTCTCCCTTGGTTCTCTACCCACTCATAAAGCCCAGAGAGCAGGACTTCTCTGATGAGGACTTGAATTCTGGGAAACAGTCTTTGGCATATTCCTCTCAGATCCCTTTTCACTTGGATTATGGTCCTGAGGAAAAAAAGTCTACTAGCCCAGGCTTTCCTTTTGAAGAACTCTGTTTTGGGGACACTATTTCTCAGATAATGGAGTACTTTAAATGGGAATGCTCTCAGGTTTTAAGTCTCTACAGGATAAGGGGAAGGCCTTGTAGGAATTGAAGCATATTTTTGTTTCTACTGTTCCCAAGTTCCAAAGGAATTATTCCTGTTAATCTTCTTTTGTTCACAGACAGCCTCCCCCTCCCCCAAAAGGTAAGGAGGGTGCTAGGCGGATTCTTTCTGCTAAGTCTACTCAGACTCCCACTACACAGAAACCTCCTTTTCAAGACAAACCAGGTTCTATCTGCTTGCTACCAATAGCCAGAGCCCATATGAGAAAACTGCAATGGTTCCTAAAGTTACTCTGGTTCAAACACAGCCATTCTCTAGATTGTCTAGTCCAGCTTCTTCCATGCCTCAATCTCGAGCTTCAGTGGTGGATTCAACAGCTGTCTCTCAATTTAGGACTTCCTTTTCAGCCCCCAATCCCCTCTCAGGCACCATTTTTGGATGCCTCACACACAGGGTGTAGAGCATCTTTCGGTCTCCTCAGGGTTCATGGTCTCTGGCCCCCTCATCAGATGTCAGATCACATAAGTGTCAAGGAGCTGAGAACTCTCCTTTTTTGCCCTTTAGGCATCCTCTTTTTCTTCCAGGGACACTCAAAATCTGTACAGACAATACCACAGTGATATGGTACATCAACAAGCAAGGGGGAACATGGTCCTACCGTTTGTGCAGGCTTGTCTCTTCAGGTTTGGGATTTAGCTATCCAGTATCAAGTGACTCTTCAGGCTGTATACATTCCTTCAGAGCAGAACATTATGTCAGACTCTCTGAGTAGGTCCACAATACAAGATCATGACTGGATGCTTCACAGAGATGTGTTTGTGGAGATTGTCCATTAGTGGGGTACTCCTCAGGTAGATGTTTTTGCCTCCCCTTTGAACATACAACTTCCTTTTTTTCACCAGAGTCCCATGTCTTCTAGATGCCCTATCATTTTCTTGGAAAGGAATGTTTCTCTACACCTTCCCTCCACTTTCTCTCATTCTGGGGGTCTTGCTTAAGATAGAGCAAGACTCCCCCAAAATCTTGTTGATGACTCTGTTTTGGCCCAGACAGCATTAGTTCCCCCTTGTTCTGCACCTAGCCAAGGCAATCACCACATGTTACCTCACAGGGTGGTCCTACTCGCACAAGGCAAGGGGTGTCTCCTCCATCCTTACTTGTCCACTCTTCAACTGATATTGTGGGTGATAGGGTTTTGATCCCTTTTAGACCAGGAAACCCACTACTAGGAAATCCTATATGTCCATATGCAAGAGATTTTCTATTAGGTGCCTTGCTCGTAACCAGGATCCACTTTCTGTGGGAATCCTTCTGGTTCTCTCTTATTTGTGTGAATTGCTCCATGCTGGGTTAGTATATTCTGTTAAAGCTCACCTTTCAGCTATTTCTGCTTGTCTGCCAGTGACTTTTCCTTTGGCCTCTAGGTTTGAGGTCAAGCAGTTTCTTAAAGGTGTCCTATTCCTCCTTCCTGAGACCTTAATTTTGTTCTTGAAAACTTGACTCTGGCTCCTTTTGAGCCTGAAGCTTCAGCTTCTTTACAGCGTTGTGTATGGAACATTGTTCTTCTTTTGGCCCTTACTTCAGCTAAGAGAGTGTCTGAACTCCAGGTGCTTATGACTCTTCGTCCTTTTTTGGTTTTTCATATGGCGAAGGTGTTTCTTCGTACTAATCCTTCTTTTATGCCCAAGGTGGTTAACATATTGTCTCTTAATCAGTCTGTTAGATTGACCTCCTTTTTACGTTCTCCTCAGTATGCTAGTGAGAAAGTTCTTCACACCTTGGATTTGCATAGACAGCTGAGATATTATTTGGATAAGACTAAGGCCATTCACACGTCTGAGCAACTTTTTGTTTCTTTTCATACCAGGTCTCTGGGTTTGGCTGTTTCTAAGCAAACCATTGCTTCCTGGATCTGTAAAGCCATTTATTTTTGTTACTCTTTTCATGGGAAAAGCTTTCTGCCTCTGTAAAAAGACACATTCTACCAGGGCTGTGGCTGGCTTCTTCTGTTGCTTTTTTTAAAGAATTGGATACAAATTCCATCCTTGAGGCTGCTACTTGGACCTCTATCCATAGTTTTACTAATCATTACAAACTGGATGTTGTTTCCAGAACAAGAGCTGACTTTGCTAGAGCTATCCTACATTGTTTTCTTGAGGGCTGTTCTGGGCCTTCCTCCTCTCAAGTTTTCTCTTGAGCTTTTGTACTCTGCCTTTAGTAAAGAGCACTGCAACAGTGATATGGAAGGACATAATACAGTTGTGTTAAATTGTACCATAACAGTAGAAGTCCTTCTCTTCACTGTTCGCTCCCTCCCTCCTCCCCCTTATGCTCTACTCTTTTCTCTTTCTGCATGCACATGTTCCTACTTCCTAAGAATGTTTTACATCCTGGGACTTTCCATTTCTGAGGTATGTGTGTCCTTATGTCACCTATATGTTCTATGCCTTGAGCAGGGTGCATATGTGTGACATACAACATCCTTAAAAAAAAACCTAAGGCTTTGGTATACTGCCGGACATTGGGCTACCCTTGCAGGGAATCACATTGGTAAGGCATACTGCAACAGTGAAGAGAAGGACATCTACTGTTATGGTAAGATCTTGCACAACTGTACTTTCACCCTTACTGTTAGCATGCTGTCAGTCGCTTAGGTAATAAGTTTTATTTTAGGTGCAAATGTAATAAAACATTGTGTGTATCACTGTCCACACCTTTGCTGCTTTAAATATCCATGTGGCGGCTCCTTATTCATAAGGGTTGCTCTAATTTATTAGTTGGAGGAAAACCAGAACGTTTTATAGAATTGCTGGATAGGAGTAGTTAAATAGCCCAACTGTGGGGATCAGGCTTATTGGATTATGCCATCTCTTTTTTAACTCACTGACTGACTGGGAGGGAGCAAACATTACTTACAAGGATACTAGCTTTTATTTTTCTGGGAAAAAACAGTAGTGAAGGAAGTAATTTTTTATGTAAAGGTCCAGCATATATGTAAAATGTGAGAAAAAGTGTATAAGGGCTACACATTTTTAGTCACGATTTAGCAAATGTGTGACAAGCTGTTCAGAACAAGTAATTATTTTTCTTTTCTAGAAATGCAGCAGGACTTTGGAAATTGTGACTGACACACACACACACACACACACACACACACACACACACACACACACACACACTCGATCTTAGAGTTCCTTGAATAGGTACATGCTGAAACATTCATATAGAAGCTATGCTTTCTCATTTGGGATTAGGACTTTGTTGTGGGGGATGTTTGTATTTAATTTTTTTTGACTCAGCAGGAAGTAAAAGATCGGGACTCCTTTACCTTTATAGGTTCATAGGTAGGTACTAGGCTATCGGCCCTGAGGCCTATACAAGCCCAGCCAAAAAGGTACCCTGGCTTTTGCCACCCAAGAAAATTATTATCCTGTGCCACTGTCGAGCAGAGCCACAGAGGTGATCCCCGGGGTGAATTTCCTATTTCCCATCCAGTCATCAAGATTTTTCTTGAAGAGTGCTAATGAGGAGCTTTGTTTGATATAGATAGGTAGTTTATTCCAGAGTATGGGAAGTCTCTGGGACAGGAATCTGTCCCTCCGGCATGTTCTGTTTATTGTGGTGACAAGGTTTTGGTCCCTAGAGCGTGTAGCTCGGAGGGAATGGGATTTCTTTAAGTTTGTTTTTTTATTTATTTTTTTTTAATTTATGTTTTTTAAATTTATAGGTACTTTGTAGACTGTTGATCCATGTGGATCATTAGTAGCCTAGCTGTTTTAACCATGTAATTTAAGTATGAATAACTGAATAGGCAGAACAGGGTACTAAACCAAGGATGAATTTATAGTTTTGTTCAGATTACATTTGAATAGAGTAAGGGAAGTAGGAAGTACTTTGCTTTATGTGGACAGGAAGATGATTCCAAAGAAATGTTATTCTCTGTGATGCCTATCTATCCCTTCAGCATGTTCCATTTATGTTGTGAATGAGGTTAAGATCTCTTGAGCAGGTGTGTATGCCATCAATGGACTTGCAGATGTACAGTAGATCTGAGGGGACAAAGTCTGTTGAGGCTGTGTACATGAGGCAGAGATTGCCCTAATACCAAAAAGAGAGACAAGGCTTTGAGACGGTCATTGTAGTTTTTATGATTTACGTGCTTGATTTTCTTGGTGAGAAATTATTGTGGTTGCTCAAGTTGTGTTTGGACAGTTGTATACCAACAGGTGCATTATACACAGTGATTCGCCTAATGATAAACACAGTGGAATGATAACATCCCTGTTCGTAGACACCATACCCTTACTAATAAGCTGCACAGTGAACAGAACTTTCTTAAAATAGTGGATATAGGGTGATCTTTCTAAGAACGATTTGTTTGTCCACGTAAGTCCTGGGTCCCTAACTAGAGGATCAGTTTTGAGGGGTATGTTGTCAATATGAAAGATATAGGGGATGTCTTCCCTGTCAAAGTAGACTTTTATACATTTTTTGGCATTTAGTTTTAGTCCATGTTTATAACACTAGTGATTTGTTGATGGAAAGTCCCTCTTGGAGGATGTTGGGTTCCTCTAGAGAGTTTATGATAACATCGAGTTTATGGTCATTTGAAAATGTGGCCGGTCACAGACCCTAATCATTAGCTTTGACTTCCAAGAGGTAAATGTGAAACAAGTGTGGCTCAAACACTGAACCCTGGAGTGCACCAGTAGTGACAGGTCTATTGGAGGAGGTATAGCTGGCCTCCCTAATTTCCTGGGTTCTTTTTGTGATCCAATTTGCTATGCATTGAGTTGCATAGGGATTAACATTTAACTGGGAGGCTTTATCAACAATACCCGAGTGTGGAATGGTGTCATATGCCTTTGCAAGGTCCAGATATTTGGTGTCTACTGATTTATCTCTCTTCATTGCTTCAGTAGTAACCTTTTTGAAGCGTCATTCAGGTAAAGCATGTAGGATCTGCCATTGAGAACAAATGCGGTTCGAGAATAAAGTTGAGTGTAGTACAAAATGGAGTATGAACTAATAGGATCTGCCATTGACAGTACTGAACTGGCTTGGGTCAATAGTTTGTAGGTTAGTCATGTCCTTATTTCCTAATTCCGTAATGGTCCTGTCCATAGCATTACACATGAGGTTGGTTAGACTTATGGGTATGTAATTATCCTGGCCCATTGACATCCCCATTTTGTGTAGGGGGATGACTGTTGCTATCCTCCATTCATCTGGCACAGAAACTTTTTGGAGGTGGTTATTGGATAATTGTAGGAGGTTTGACATGTCCTGTTTCAGGCTACAAGGCAGCCTGGTATGTTATCTGGCACCATAGATGCAGTGTTCGTGGCCTTGGAAAGTCCTTTGAGGACTTGTTCTTAGGAGATTTAAGGAGTGTATAGATGTGATCTGAGAATGTAGGTGCAGGGTGGAGTTAGAGCTAAATGTATCCACTAGCAGATTGGCTCTGCCCACAGGGTCTGACTGTCTGATGTCATTTACTATTAACTTTGTGCTGTAGTGGGCATTTGTTTCTAAGGTTTCTAATTGAGATAAAAATACTATACTGTTGTCTTTTGCCTGTATAGTTATTTTTACCTCACATCTAGTTTTGGTTGATTTGATCAGGGAAAAGAGTTCCTTGTTAAATTTAACAAGAGCATTTTTGACATTTTGAGTTACATTTATTATTGCGTGCAGTTATTTATTCTTTTTCTTTTATTGTAAATATTGTTTGTGTTCCCTATAGGGCTTTATTTTTAAATCTTACTTTCTGTTTAATTCAGAGGGAGAGCTAAACATCTATAGAGCTAGTCATGTGTGCATAGAATTCAGCAGTGCAGGATACTACGTACACAGTGGGGTCATCATATTGGGGGTGAATTTAGCCAGGTTATCACTCAGTTTTGTTAGATTAGCCTTTGCATAATCTCTGAATACTGAGGTATTTGAAGATGCCTCCACCTTCACTCTTAAGAAGAATGTGACTGGTATTTGGTAGAATTTGACTAGGGAGGAAGTTACAACTGGTGGGGAGCAGAACTGCCCCATACTGGTGAGGACCAGTTCCAGGATTTTGTCACTCCTAGGTGTGGAATAAACTAACTGTTTCAGAGAGTTTGTATTTTTGAAGTCTGGAAATCTCTGAGCATGCATGTTTGAGGATGTACTGGTCTCCAGGTTGATGGATGGGTAGGTAAAGTCCTCTATGAGAATGTTGTTTGACTTATTGCATAGTGAGAACATACTAGTCAGGTAGCTGGTGTGGGCTGACAGGGGCCATAGGGTGGGTCCTGTAGTTGGTTATGATGTGATGAGGAGTTTTGTTAATGGTAAGTTCAGTGTGCAGGATTTCTAGATCATTGTCCTGTTTAACAAGTCTGGAGGTGAAATTTTGTTTTACAAGTACAGAGGCACCACGGTCTGTAGTAACGTCATCTGGTGTGGTGGGCCTCAGTGTGCGGTGGGTGTTGAAACCCTGCACTGATGGGATACTCTCAGTGGTCTTGAACCAGGTCTCCATGATGATGCATATATCAGGGCACTTTAAGGTATGCAGTGCCTGTAAGAAGTGAAGTTTTTTTCTTGAGATTCGTAGCATTGGGCAGTGATACCTTTTATTATCTGGATTCTGTTTGCTTATGTTAGAAGCTTTTAAAGACTGACATTGCCTAAAAAGTCATTATGGGAGTGGGAAGGTGATAGCTAATATGCAAAATCCTTGTGGAGACAGACGCAGACCATCCCTGGCAAAGTAGTTAGGACTCTCTACTATCTCTTCTCAGAATGAAATACATTCAATCTCCCTTGAATGACATCAGAAGCAAAGCCAGTTGTTGAAGCCAATAATCATTTGTTTATATTGTGGAATCATTGTTAGTGATGGTAATATCAAACTCAAAGCAAGGTTCATAACTGCCTTGGTCACATATCATATAGTCCATGGAGGTTATGTTTCAAGCTGTTTTCTCCCATGTGTACTATGACTGTGTCATGTGTGTACTTTCGGTACAAGCAGATGAGGGCATTTGTAATGAGGCAAATCTTGGCACCGGAAAGTCAGCTAACTGTGACCCTTTCCTTACTCAGCCTGGTGAGTTGTATGTCAGTTTGTCTCAATGTGGAGTCACCTATGACTAGGAAGTTGGATTTTGTTGAGGTTTGCCATATGATCTTTGGAGCTGAGAGGCCGTGAGTCATACATCCATGTTTCATGGTGAGTGCTGCCTAAACTGAGTGTTTTTGAGCTTTCTGAGGGTGTTTCTTAGGTTACATTTAGGAGGCCTTTGTGGTTTAAGAACCTCAGCATACATAGGTTTATGTGTTTGGTATGTATTATGTCTGATATAGTGGTGATGTGTATTACTCACAACCTATTTGCTATTTGTAGTGACTATATGCGAGTGCTTTACCTCCAATAATATTGTGTAACTAACATCTCTCACACACTGTTAGTTTAAGTAGTAGGTGGTTTCCATGGCATGAGACAGTTTCTACATTTATTTATTGACATTTGTTAACCGGGAAAGTCCACTGGGTCAGAAACCCTTTTTCAGTGGAGGCCCAGTAGAAAAGCTCCACAAGTATGACATCAGTAGTGAACACATCTAAGCAAAATATTAACAAAAGATTCAATTAAATGAGTTAATATGTACAACAACATATAACTGGTGGATCCTGCCAGCATGGTAATAGAACACATATCAATATATACACTAAACAGAGAGTACATTATTTAGAATGTCCATTTCAGCCAAGCTGGAAAGTGCAAATCCATGGTTCCAGATTGTATTTATTTTTATTTATTTAACATTTGTTTACTGGGAAAGTCTGACTGGACAGGTAGTCCATTTTCAGCGGAGGCCCAGGGAGAAAAGCTCCACATTACAGACAAAATAATAATAATAATAACAATAATAATAATTAATTAACTCAAATAACATGCAGCAGAATAGATTAGTGCAACAATAGTAACAACAGCAATATCCTGACGGTGAACAACTACAGTAGCTATATACAGAAATTGTATGACAAAAGAGTGAACGTGATAGTGACAGGACATAGGAAGTAGCAAGATTGAAAGTATAGACAAGGAAGAGTAAGTGATAGAAGAAGATAAAGAATAAAACGGTGAGAGAAACTAGTGAAAAGGAGAGTAAAAGGGACAATAAGGTGAAACTAGACAGGGGCAGGTGATGGAGAAGTAAGGGTTATGCATTTGGCAAACAGGGTGGGGAGAGAATAAACAAAAGAGAGGATGACAAAAGGATGAAATCATCCAGGATTAGCACAGTAGCAAAGCCATGAGTTGAAAAAAGTAGTCTTTAAGGTGTTTGAATTTAATCATGTTACAGGTGTTTATGATTTCCTGACGTATATTGTTCCATATCTTAGTATGATAAGAGTAGAGTGAGTCACCAAAATTATTGTTTGGTTTAGTAGCATTCAGTAGACATTTGTTGGAGGATCATAAGTTTTTATTACTGTTCTGTGATTGTAGTAGATTTTGGACAGATGGACATTTGTTGGGTTGGTTATCCATGCTTACTAATGTGGACTGAAGGGGGTAATTGCTTCTACTTAATGTATAAATATAGAATTTGTTTTAAAAAAACTGTTCTAACTGAATATTTTGTAATACTTGGTTGTTGCAGGGCACCTCTCTGGAGGTTTTTCAAATAAAATGAGTCGGTTTTTCAAAAAAATTAGTCTTTATCACGCACTGAGATATTTAAAAAACATAGTCTGTCTGTACTTTTTGCTTGGAGTGAGCAGTGGACTTTTAACAAGCCTCAGAATAGTGAAGAAAATATTTGCATTTATTGTAGAGTCAGTAAACTTATACTTTATTAATCCTACCTGCCTGTCTTTTGCAACTGCTAAATGGTCTTAATAGTCAGAGGTAGCTGGATTATAGCTAACTTCAATGGTAGCTAAAACCAGCAGGGTGTTTGACTGTGTTTCCCTTTTGCCAAATTTTTGTTCAGAACCTTTTATTTTACATTCCTGTGTGTAAGGGCTCTACTGTGAGAAATCATCACTCAATTTCTGCATCTAAACAGTGCAAATAATAAACTGAAAAACAACTTTTGCAAAAAAATACAAGGCATCAGCTACTGTGTATCATATTCTCTTAAAACTGAGTATCATGTATGTGTGTGTATGTATATATATATATATATATATATATATATATATATATATACACACACACACACACACACACACACACACACACACACAGGGAGCAAGACACAGACACACACCCTGCTAATTATATATACCAATTCCAAGATCGCACAACACTGGAGAAAGGGCAAATTCCATTTTCGATATTTTGCGTTTTAGATAATTTGAATTTCAGTCTTTTGACCTTTCAGAAGGCAGTTACAGCTGGAGGATGAAGTTTCTCTGGATAAACAATATAATCCAATAAAGTATGCAACAGAATCAAGAGACAACAATACGGCTCAAACCAATGTAGAGTTTAATAAAAAATAAGAGTAAGTGCTTTCACGTTCACACCAGTAGTCTGAAGAAGCATTCCTGGTATGAACGTGAAAGCCCTTACTCTTATTTTTTTATTAAACTCTGCATTGGTTTGAGCCGCTTTGTTGTCTCCGGATTCTGTTGCATACTTTTGACCTTTTGTGTATGTATATAGGTGGAATCACGTTTGTGTAAATTATCTTTATTTGACACGCATATGACTAAATAGATTGCTGACTGCTGTGTGAGATTGCACAGTTCTCAGGGTTGAGGAATAAGCCCTTTATCTGATATTGTGGAGTAAGTATATGTAATTATTAGGGTTGTGGAGGGTGCAGGGAGTTTGCAAAAAACATGTTTTTGTCTGTATGTTTTGTGTAAACCTTTCATGCCCGGAGATTCTTTCTTGGCACACGTGTGGAAGAGTGTCAGTCTTAGCTGTGTTCATTTTTTGCAGTCGACATTTAGAAGGTTGACATATGGGTTACATGCTGAATGTGAGTACGTTAGTGTGTGTGTGTATGTATATATATATATATATATGTATGTATGTATGTGTGTATAGTTGTCATTGCTACTGTTTGTAGGGACGTCTCTTAACAGCTGGTAAA